>NW_027590574.1:0-103989 GCF_964213995.1 Mustelus asterias
CATCCAATGCCAATATCTCCACATGAAGTCTCACAAGACACCATGGATAGGTCTTATATTAAATCCCCCTTCAGTGAGGAAATGCGAGTGTTTTGATTGTTTAAATGGATGAGCAGTTAACAGCCCCATCATTCGGACAAAGATACAATGATAAGAAAACAGTTGATGAGTGTACGCCTTTTATTTCACATTTGATACATTGTAGGAAACAGGATATCAAATTAAATTGTTTAATGTTTCTAAAAGAAGGCCATCATCCCACATACAACTGATATTCTCTCCTTTGGAACTGGGCTCAGTCTCTCTTCAGCATTAAGCCCACACCAGGTGTTGGAACCGTCGATGAATTGAGGAATTCCACTAAACAGTTGAGGTGGAGTCACTCCACAGTTGTCATCCTCATTCTATAACCGCACCTATTCCTCATCAGCCAATCTGTCACCTATTCTTCTCTGTAACAGTGAGCCCGATCACGTTCCACAGATATCCAATATTCCTCAGCCCAATCCATCCAGCTTTCTTAACTCCCAACGAGAACACTTTTCAGTTACACCTCCCAGGCCAGTCCAGGTGGTTTTTGACTGATGGTGGTTAACAGGATCGGGTCACAAGGGCTCTTGAATGTTCAAAGTGTTCCCCCATCTACTTCAATTAAGTTATAATTTAAACAACACATGCTGAGACCTCTGAAGATTCTGGTTTAATTGTAGTCTCTTCCCTGATGTTAGATGCGGAGTTACAGGGTCAAATAGCAATTAAATCATGAAAGAAAGCCTCTAACAGATGAACTTCTGAAGGATATTTAAGAATTGTTAATAATCTGCAAAAGGTGAATCCAGAAAATAAACAAAATGCCATGCAGCTAACCCCCCCCCCCCCCCCCCCCGAAGTTAATCACCATGGCACGACACACTTAGCTGAGAATCTCGCTGATATTTCAGGCAGCTTTATTTACCCATCACGTACTCAGCACCTCAGTTAAAGGGCAACCAAAAAACAGCAGAGTAGGTAAAGTACCACTGAAACACTTTGCTGTTACATTCTGAACTGAACCGGGAAAGACAGAGGGAGAAAACAACCTTTAATTGATCTAGTGAATGGAATTTACCAATGGCTGTCTTTGCCATAAGTGAAATTAATAGCAAGTAAACCAACTTGCATTTATCATCAGCCTCAGCTCACAAAAGGCTCTTCACAGCTAAAGAATTGCTTCTGAAGTGAAGGAACATGACAATCAATTCAGGCATAGCAAGATTCTGTAAACTGGAATGAAATACATGACCAGTTATACTGATTTTGGCAATGCCCAGGATCAGGCCCAGGACATACAGTACCCCTTGCTTGTCTTTAATATTACCATGGCATCTTTTATATTCATGTGAATGGACAAGTGAGACTTTAGTCCTGCCACACAGTGCCAGACTAGATTGTATTATCTAGTCTTTGAGTTGGAGGCAAATCAACTGAGCAAAGCTGCAGAGTGCTGCTGAAAGGCAGTATTAATTCTCTAGTCTACTTCAAGGACTATTTGTTCAGCCAAGAAGTTTCCCAGCCCTTCCCAAAGTGAAAGTGTAGCAGTGATTTGAGTATAGATATAGATCATCAGAAACTTTCACTTTGAAGTCAGCACCTGAATTTTTCACAGAATACAAACATTTCCACAGAATTACAGCCAAAGAACCTTTTAAACAAAGATTACTAGTCCATTCAAACCAGTTTCACATTCATGCTGTTTCATCAACTGCTGAATTCAAACAATAGTTTCAGTCCATTCGATACGCTTTTTGTTCTTAATGTATATCTGAAGGCAGAAAAACTTGATGAAAGATTCTAGCTTCTCAGCAAAGTTCCTCCATCTGCATTTTAGATTACACAAAGACCTGGAAAAAGGATTGCTTCTGTTTGTCCTCACGCAATGAGGAGCCAGAACATAATCACAAGAGCTACGAAGAGGAAAAGACGAGACAAAAACTGTTCATCCACATACTGCGGTGTTCCAGGGACTGCTGCAGGATGAAAGGGCACAAGAAGTCAGGTTCTATCACATGGAGACAATTCTACATTAAATGAACCTCACCCCCTCCTTGCACAGCGTTTCCCTTGTCTCCTGTTGTGGAGTATTGGATACCTTCCATTCTTGCCCTTACATTCACCTCTGTGTTAAATAGCAATGTTATTCATGTGCACAGGGCTCAAGAATCTTTTGCACCATCAATGTTTTTCTTTGTATCTTTTGCAGGTATCTCTGGCTGTTCTTGATGACAGGTGTACTACGCAGAGTCAGAGATGAAGCATGTGGTCTAGTGTGCCATTACATTGAGGTGAAAACAAATAGAAGTGTGGGCCAGTAAGCTGATAAATGCAGGCACAATGGACCGATCTTGGGAAACACCTGCCTATTGACTTGCAGCCTAAACATGATTTTTTTAATGAAATGATTTGTGATTCAAGATTATTAGGAAGATGATACTAATTGAACTTAGAAACCTATCAAAGTGAGGATCGCTAGAAGGGCATTCAAGAGGTAAAAGGGCATATGGAAATGTTTGCACTGCTACAGAATCATTTTTGAGATCAATGTGGGGATTAACCGGGTGGGACAAGTAAGGTCGGCACCACTATTGTTAAATATTAAATAAACAAATAATTTAGAATATAAACAGGTTGTATGAGGTCACAATCAGGAAAAGATGGAACAAGAGAGTTGACCTGGTCTGTTCTGTGCATAGAGCCTGCAAATGAATCAAATATAAAGATCATTACATTGAGGCATATATAGAAAATAGGGGTTGGCATGCGGCCCTTCGAGTCTGCTCCACCATTCATTTTGATCATGGCTGATCATCAAATTCAATATCCTGAGCCCGCCTTCCCCTTATCTCCTGATCCCTTTAGCCCCAAGAGCTATATCTAGAGTCATAGAGGTTTACAGCATGGAAACAGGCCCTTCGAACCAACTTGTCCATGCTGCCCCTTTTTTAAACCCCTAAACTAATCCCAATTGCCTGCATTTGGCCCATGTCCATCTATACCCATGTAACTGTCTAAACTCTTTTTAAAAGACAAAATTGTACCTGCCTCTACTACTACCTCTGGCAGCTTGTTCCCGATACTCACCACCCTGAGAGAGAATAAATTGCCCCTGTGGAACCTTTTGGACCTCTCTCCTCTCATCTTAAACCTATGCCCTCTAGTTTTATCCTCCCATACCTTTGGGAAAAGATATTGACTATCTAGCTGATCTATGCCCCTCATTATTTTATAGACCTCTATAAGATCACCCCTAAGCCTCCTACGCTCCAGAGAAAAAAATCCCAGTCTGTCCACCCACTCCTTTTAACTCAAACCATCAAGTCCCGGTAGCATCCTAGTAAATCTTTTCTGCACTCTTTCTAGTTTAATAATATCCGTTCTATAATAGGGTGACCAGAACTATACACAGTATTCCAAGTGTGGCCTTACCAATGTCTTATATAACTTCGACAAGATATCCCAACTCCTGTATCCAATATTCTGACCAATGAAACCAAGCATGCTGAATGCCTTCTTCACCACTCTATCCACCTGTGACTCCACTTTCAAGGGGCTATGAACCTGTACCCCGAGATCTCTTTGTTCTATGACTCTCCCCAATGCCTTACCATTATCTGAGTAAATCCTGCCCTGGTTCGATCGACCAAAATGCATCACCTCACATTTATTTAAATTAAACTCCATCTGCCATTCGTCAGCCCACTAGCCCAATGGATCGAGATCCCATTACAACCTAGATAACCTTCTTCACTATCCACTACGCCACCAATCTTGGTGTCATCTGTAAACCTACTAACCGTGCTTACTAAATTCGCAACCAAATCATTAATATAAATGACAAACAACAATGGATCCAGCACCGATCCCTGAGGCACACCACTGGTCACAGGCCTCCAGTTTGAAAAACAACCCTCTACAACCACCCTCTGTCTTCTGTCAAGCAAATTTTGTATCCATTTGGCTACCTTGTCCTGGATCCCCTGAGATTTAACCTGATGCAACAACCTACTATGTGGTACCTTGTCAAAGGCCTTGCTAAAGTCCATGTAGACAACATCAACTGCACTGCCCTCATCTACCTTCTTGATCACCCCTTCAAAAACTGCAATTAAATTTGTGAGGCATAATTTTCCACTCACAAAGCCATGCTAACTGTCCCTAATCAGTCCTTGCATCTCTAAATGCCTGTAGATTCTGTCTCTCAAAATATCTTCCAACAACTTACCCACTACAGATGTGAGGCTCACCGACCTGTAGTTCCAGGCGTTTCCCTGCAGCCCTTTTTGAACAAAGGCACAATATTTGCCACCCTCCAATCTTCAGGCACTTCACCTGTGACTATCGATGATTCAAATATCTCTGCTAGGGGACCCGCAATTTCCTCCCTAGCCTCCCTGGGATACACTTCATCAGGTCCCGGGGATTTATCTACCTTGATGCACTTTAAGACTTCCAGCACGTCCTTCTCTGTTATATGCACACTCCTCAAGACATCACTTTTATTTCCCCAAGTTCCCTAACATCCATGCTTTTCTCAACAGTGAAATACTGATGAGAAATATTCATTTAGAATCTCACCCATCTCTTGTGGATCCATACATAGATTACCTCGTTGATCCTTAAGAGGTCCTACTCTCTCCCCAGTTACTCTTTTGCCCTTCCCTTTATGTATTTGTAGAAGCTCTTTGGATTCTCCTTTGCCTTAGCTGCCAAAACAATCTCATGTCCCCTTTTGCCCTCCTGATTTCTCTCTTAACTCTATCTACACTCCCTATACACTTCAAGGGATTCACTTAATCCCAGCTGCCTTTGCATGTCACGTGCCTCCTCCTCCTCCTTCACCAAGGCCTCAACATCCTGAGTCATCCAGGGTTCCCTACTTCTATCAGCCTTGCCCTTCACTCTAAGAGGAATGTGCTTACCCTGAACCTTGGTTAACACACTTATGAAAGCCTCCCACTTACCAGACATCCCTTTGCCTTCCCACAGACTCCCCCAATTAACTCGAACATTCCTGCCTGATACCATCAAAATTGGCCTTGCCCCAATTTAGAATTTTCACTTTTGTGCCAGACGTATCATTCTCCATAGCTATCTTAAAACTAATAGAATTATGGTCACTGTTCTCAGAGTGATCCCTCACTAACACTTCTGTCACCTGCCCTTCCTTATTTCCCAAGAGGAGGTCCTCTCTGGTTGGGCCATCCACATACTGATGAGAAATTCCTCCTGAATACACTCAACAAATTTCCCTGCATCCAAGCCACTCATACTATGGCTGTCCCAGTCAATGTTAGGAAAGTTAAAGCCCCCTACTATTATCACCCTATTTTTCTTGGAGCTATCTGTAATCTCCTTATATATTTGCTCCTCAATTTCCCGCCGACTATTTGGGGGCCTATAGTACAATTCTTATCAAAGTGATTTCCCCCTTCTTATTTCTCAGTTCAACCCATATAGATTCAGTGAGCGAAGCTAATTCCTTATTGAAATCACACAACGTTTTGGCCTCAACTATTTTCTGTAGTAGTAAATTCCACAGATTCACCACCCTCTGGGTGAAGAAATTTCTCCTCACCTCAGTTCTAAAAGATTTACCCCTTATCCTCAAACTACGACCCCTAGTTCTGGACTCCCCCAACATCAGGAACATGCTTTCTGAATCTACCCTGACTAATCCTGTTAGAATTATACAAGTTTCTATGAGATCCCCTCTCATTCCAATGAATACAATCCTAACTGACTTAGTCTCTTCTCATGTGACAGACCTGCCATCGCAGGAAAATGCCTGGTAAACCTTCGCTGTGCTCCCTCTATTGCAAGGACATCCTTCCTCAGGTAAAAATCCTTCCAAAAGAAAATCCTTCCAAAGCCACACACATCAGATGTGACCTCACCAACACCCTATACACTTGCAGTAAAACAAGATATAATTCTATACTCAAATCCTCTCGCAATGAAGGCCAACATACCATTTGCCTTCTTTATTACAGCTGTACCTGCATGCTATTACAACAATCAGAAAAGGCCAGGATAGTAAGATACAAACTATGAAAAGTAATTATAAATGTTCTACAAATGGACATAATATCATGAAAACATAACTTACAAAATGACTTAATTGTTAACATGTTACACTTTAAAGCAGGCTTCCCAGCCTTTCCAGTCCATTGACCATAGAGAATTAGAGCACAGAAGGAGACCATTCAGTCCATCATGTCCATGCGGGCCCAAGGACACTCAGGTGCCCTTTCTAATCCCACCTTCCTCACCCGGCCCAAATGCCTGTGGCTTACAGCACTTTAAAAAAAAATACCTGGACCTGCACCTTAAGAGTTTAGGGTGTCTGCCTCCACCATCAACTCGGGCAGCAAATTCCAGACCCCCACCACCCTCTGTGTAAAAAGGTTCTTCTTCAAGAGGGAGGTTTGATGGATGAGGAGCCTAGGATAGGGTGTGTAGATATTCTGCGTCATGTTGATATCAAAAAGGTGGTGGTATTGGGCATCTTAAAAAGCATTAAAGTAGATAAGTCCCCAGGGCCTGATGGGATCTATCCCAGAATACTGAGGGAGGTAAGGATGGAAATTGCTGGGGTCTTGACAGAAATCTTTGCATCCTCATTGGCTACAGGTGAAGTTCCAGAGGACTGGAGAGATAGCCAATGTTGTTCCATTAAGATGGGCAGCAGGGATAATCCAGGAAATTATCGGCCGGTGCACCTTACGTCAGTGGTATGGAAATTATTGGAAAAAATTCTTAGGGACAGGATTTACTCACATTTGGAAGAAAATGAACTTATTAGTGATAGACAGCGTGGTTTTGTGAAGGGGAGGTCGTGCCTCACTAACCTGATCAAGTTTTTCGAGGAAGTGACAAAGATGATAGATGAAGGAAAGGCAGTGGATGTTGTATACATGGACTTCAGTAAAGCATTTGACAAGGTACCTCATGGTAGACTGATATAAAGGTGAAGTCACACAGGATCAGAGGAGAGCTGGCAAGATGGATATAGAACTGGCTTGGCCACAACTTGCCTGGGCTTGCAAAATCTCACTAACTGTCCTGGCTGGAGAAAATACACATCTCTTTAACCTGTACTTAACCCTCTCTCCACTCACATTGTCTGCACCTTTTAAGACTTGATTATCTGTAAAGACTTGCATTCCAACCATTATCTTGTAAATTGAGTTTGTGTCTTTATATGCCCTGTTTGTGAACACGGCTCCCACTCACCTGATGAAAGCTCCGAAAGCTTGTGGCTTGTGCTACCAAATAAACCTGTTAGACTTTAACCTGGTGTTGTGAGACTTCTTATTTGGCCATAGAAGACAGAGGGTAGCAGTAGAGCAGTGCTTTTCTGGATGGAAAGCTGTGACTAGCAGTGTTCCAGAGGGATCAGTTTCCGGGACCTTTGCTGCTCGTAACATATAAAAATGATTTGGAGGAAAATGCAGCTGGTCTAATTAGTAAGTTCACAGGCGACACAAAAATCGGTGGAGTTGCAGATAGTGAATAGTCTGTAGCGGATAGACTGGTTGGAGACTTGGGTGGAGAAACGGCAGATGGAGTTTAATCCAGACAAGTGTGAGATAATGCATTTTGAAAGATCCAATGCATGTAGGATTTATACAGTAAATTGTAGAATCCTTAGTAGTATTGACAGGCAGAGAGATCTGGGCGTACATGTCCACCGATTACTGAAAGTGGCAACGCAGGTGGATAAGGTAGTCAAGAAAGCATACAGCATGTGTGCCTTCATCAGTCAGGCATTGAGTATAAAAATTGGCAGGTCATGCTGCAGCTATAGTCGACCTCATTTTGAATATTGTGTACAATTCTGGTCGCCACACTACCAGAAGGATGTAGATGCTTTGGAGAGGGTACAGAAGAGGTTTACCAGAATGGTGCCTGGTCTTGAGGGTATTAGCTATGAGGATAAACTTGGTTTGTTTTCACTGGAACGACGGAGGTTGAGGGGTGACCTGACAGAGATTATGAGCGGCATGAACAGAGTGGATAGTCAGATGCTCTTTCCTGGAGTAGAAAAGTCAAGTACTGGGGGACATAGGGGGCAAAGTTTAGAGGAGATGTGTGAGGCAAGTTTTTTCTTTACACAGAGGTGGTGAATGTCTGGAATGCACTGCCTGTAGAGGTGGTGGGAGCAGGTACGATAGCGGCATTTAAGGTGCAACTGGACGAATACACGAATAGGACAAGAATGGAAGAATATGGACTCTAAGTGCATACGTTTTTAGTTTAGGCAGGCATCATGATCGGCGCAGGCTTGGAGGGCCAAAGGGCCTGTTACTGTGCTGTACTTTTGTTCTTTTGTTTTTCTTTGTTCTCAAGTCTCCTCTACACCTCATGCCATTTAGTTTGAATCTATGATCCCTGGTTCTAGAATTCTCCACCAAGAAAAACAATTTTATCCTGTCCACTATTTCTCTCCCTCAATTTTGTACACCTCAATCAACTCACTCCTCAGCTTTCTTGCCTCTTAGCTACATTTTTCTGGCCTGGGCAACATTCTTGTAAACCTACACTCTTTCCAGAGCAACAACATCCTTCCTGTAATGTGGTGACCAGAACTGCACACAATACTCCAGTTGTGGCCTCACCAGTGTTTTATACAATTCCAACATTATACCCTTACTTTTATAATATATATCTCTGCCAATGAAGGAGAGCATTCCATATGCATTCTTTATAACCTTGTCTACTTGAACTGCTGCCTTTAGGGACTTGTACACTTGTAAATCAAGATCTCTCAATTCATCTACCCCTCTCAGTATATTCCCACTTATTGTGTATTCCCTTTTACTGTTTGACCTCCATAAATGCCTCACACTTCTCTATGTTAAAATCCATCTGCCACTTTACCGACCACCCCGCCAAACCATCGATGTCACTTTGTAAATTATAGCTATCTTCTGCACTATCCTCTGCTCGGTCAATCTTTTGTGTTGTCTGCAAATTTACCAGTCGTGTTCCACGTTCATGTCCAGATTGTTAATATATAACACAAACAGTAAGAGTCCCAGCACCTGTGGAACACCACTTGAAACAACCTTCCATTCGCAAGGGCATCTATCGACCATTACCCTTTGTTTCCTGATACTAAGCCAACGGTATATACAGTTTGCCACATTACCATGTATCCCATGGGTTTTTAATCTGCCATGAGGGACCTTGTCAAACAGCTTGCTAAAATCTAGATACACAACATCCACTACGTTACTCTCATCAACACTTCCTCAAAGAATTCAATTAAATTTGTGAGGCAAGATCTTCCTTCAACAAATCCATGTTGACCGTCCCTGACTAGTCCATGCCTTTCTACGTTACAGTTAATCCTGCCTCGAATAAGGATTGATTCTACTAATTTGCCCACCACTGATGTAAGACTAATAGCTCTATAATTGTTTGGTATTTCCTTCCATTCCTTTTTAAACAATGCATTTTTCAAGTCCCCTGTTTCTAGTGAGGATTGGAAAATCATAATTTGCATGTAGCTCAAGTAATAATCTAGAGTTTATGACCTTTGAGGTTCTGCTTCTTAATTTGGTGCCTAGATCCTTGTACGGACTCTACGGAACCTCCTTCTTTGTGTTGCCTAGGTCTTCGAGACCCAGTTAGACCACTACAACTGGGTCCTTGGTCCCACTCCAAGTTCTTCTCCAGCTCTGAGCAGATGTCTTGAACGTTGGCACTAGGCAGTCAACTCAGTCTTCTGGAATTACGTTCTTTGCTCTGCGGTGCCAATCTCTCCACTAACCTGTCCCCAATGAATTGGCTGCTGATTGACTCACTAGTCAGCCTAGTGTCCATGCAGTGTGAAAAGTGCCTTTAAGCTGGACAGATAGCTTTTTTCAAATTTAAAAGGGCCAGGATTATCATGGAACCCTGGATTGTCTCCCATGGAACCAAAGGGCCCCAAGTCAAGGTGGGAAGAGGGGAAAAGGATCTCCAAGTACAAATATCCCAATCAGTAAAAGTTACATAACAGGTTAGCTCCACGAGGTGTGGTCATCCTCAGGTTAAATCACCATCAGTCAGTTCTCCCTCTCAATGGGGAGAGCAGCTTCTGGTCATCTGGGACTGAGGACCTTTTACCATTACAATAGGGGAAATTAAAACTTCAGCTTCAACCAGCAACTACAGGTTACATCCATGTTATTCCTGAGGCATTCAGTGGATAATGAATAAAAAAACATTAAACAGGCATCACATTTTTCCAAGTTCATTTGAGGGGATCTGGATACAGATTATCCTGTTAAGATACAATGAGATTTAGTCTGCTGAAAGTAAAAACTTCAGAATTATGCAGGCTACTAAACAATGTATTGGAGTGAACCTGCTCCTTTTCTCACCACACATTCTTGGCAGTGGTCCCAAGATAGCAACCAAGAACAGAAACTTGAAAACTGGTACAGACATGATGGTCAGAATTGCCGTGAGATTCTGATTCTATTCTATTAAGTGCTGGGCCAGTAACTATCAGGATCAGCTTTGAATGGGTTGCAGGCCAACCACACAATGCTTGCAATTATAGCCACTCTTTCAACCAACTTGATGCTAATTCTTCAATGCAATTTTCACAAGATGCATTTTAGTACTGGATATCAATGTCACTCTACTATGCTTTAGTTGCAATGCCGGATGAGGCCATTCCCACCTGGATGAGCTGTGAAGGCTGCAAAGGTAATGTCCCAATTCTTGCTTTGGAATGTGTGAAACTGAGCATGATCATTTTGCCTGCCCAACTCTCAAACTTTCATTTCCAAAACACTCAACAATTTTAAAATAGGAAAGCAATTATGTGTGCATAACATCGAGATCATGCCAGGTAGGGAGAGCTGGTTTTGTACCTGTTTGGTGCAGTACTGGATGTTATCTGAACAGGATGGAGAATGTGGTGATTTTAATCATGTACCTGGAGGTGGGCGGCCATCATTGATGTTAAATGCTGTTGCAAAAATCCCAAATGGAAATGCACCAATCCCAAATGACATCTGGAATCCACCATCTCCAAATCCAAAACCTTGAAAGCCCTGAGAAATAAGATTGTGGCAGTAATTCAACAGGAGCTGTTATGAAGAACACGTCTAGCACACTGCCTAACAAAAGCACCATTTACTGCATAATAAATTAAAATTTCCCACATTTCAGAACAGGGAAAATGAAAGCAAATTCAAAAGTGGAGGGGAACAATTGAGATGGGTAGAGAGTTGCTTAGGTAGTAGGGAGAACAGCTATGCACCCAAATTGGCTGGAAGTAACAGGCAGGGCCCATCAGGGAATCTGGGATCTGTCCTAGAGATTGCCAGGGGCAGGGAAGGAGGAGGAGGGGGAAAGAATGCGCAGGGGGAAGCAGAGGAAGAGGAGGGAGGAGTAGTGGAGAGGAGAACAGGTTAACCTTCACTCCAACAGTTGAAAACAAGGTTTTCAGACATAAAGAGAGGCCACTATTTCCTTTCACACCCTCAATCTCTCTACGATCAGTGCCCTGTACTAGAATAGTTTGAGTGGTGATGTTCGGAAAAGAGGAGTTGGTTCCCTCTTTGGCTCCTCAGATACCTGTTGCTTTACAAGCATTCACCCAATTGTCTGCTGACACGCTCAGTGGGAAAGGCACATTTGGTTGGATAGGGCTTGTGGCTAATTGAGAATCTTTCACGCAAATGAAGATTGCGAAGACAATGATTTTGGAGATTCCTGATATGATAGCAAAGGGGTAAAGTTACAGGATGAGGAAGAAATTGTGATGGAGAACATGAGTTACAGAATTCAAATTTTTTAAGAGTTGCATTAAAAACCCTGAAACAGAAACTAGTTCGGAGGGAAAGAGCAAGTTAAAGGGCCCACAGCAAAAGTTAAAACTGCTGTGAAAAAGGAATAGACAGCTTCTGCTTTAAAGGAGAAGACAACTGGATTTTGTTTTCAGTTTGTGAGAGAATGGGGAAGCTTCCTGATCTGAGGCTGAAATGTGTCTGAAAGCAGTCTGCGACATACTTATTTCAAAATACAAATCAATGCTGATGTAACTGAATGGTGGGCTATCTTATTCATTGAATAAGCCATGGAATCACAACAACCTTCAGTCAAAAGTGCTCAGTGGATGATCTATCTCAGCCTCCTCTGGAACGGCTGAAAGATCTGGATACTGCAAAGGCAATGAGTCCTGACAATATCTTGGCAATAGCACTGAAGACGTGCTCCACCACTTACTACACTCCTAGCCAAGATATTCCAGTGGAGCAGCAATACTGGCATCGACCCGGCAATGTGGAAAACTGCTCAGGTACGTCCTGTACACAAGAAACAGGTCAAATCCAACCCGACCAATTATCATCCCATCAGTCCACTCTCAATCCATCAGTAAAGTGATGGAAGGGGTCATCAACAGTGCTATCAAGCGGCACTCAGCAATAACCTGCTCACTGATGTTCAGTTTGGGTTCTGCCAGGGTCACTCAGCTCCGACCTCATTACAGCCTTGGTTCAAACATGGACAAAAGAGTGGGACTCGTGAGGTGAGATGAGAGTGACTGTCAGTGACATCAAGGCAGCACTTGACTGAGTGTGGCATCAAGAAGCCCTGATAAAACTGGAATCAGTGGTTGAAAGTCAGCTATCTCGGCTCTAGGACATCTCTGCATCCTCGGCCCAACCATCTTCAGCTGCTTCATCAATGACCTTCCTTCCATCATAAGGTCAGAAGTGGGAATGTTCGCCGATGATTGCACAATGTTCAGCAGCATTCACGACTCGTGAAGCAGTCCATGTTGAAGTGCAGCAAGACCTGGACAATACCCAGGCTTGGTCTGACAAGTGGCAAATAACACTCGCGCAACACATGCCTCTTGATATTCAATGGCATTACCATCACTGTCAACACCCATTGTTACCATTGACCAGAAACTGAACTGGATTAGCCATATAAACACAGTGGCTACAAGAGTAGGTCAGAGTCCCCAAAGCCTGTCCACCCTCGACAAGGCACAAGTCAGGACAGTGATGGAATACTCTCCACTTACCAAGATGAGTGCAGCTCCAACAGCATTCAAGAAGCTCAACACCATGCAGGACAAAGCAGCCCACTTAATTGGTATCCTTTCCACAAACATTCACTTCCCTACACTGATGCGCAGTGGCAGCAGTGTGTACGATCTACAAGATGCACAGCAGAAATTCACCAAGGTTCCTTAGGCAACATCTTCTATACCCATGACCACTATCATCTAGAAGGACAAGAGCAGCAGATACCTGCGGATCACCACCATCTGGACGGTCCCCTCCAAGTCACTCACCATCCTGACTTGGAAATATATCACTGTTGCTTCACACTTGCTCCTTAACAGCACTGTGGGTCTACCTACACTTTAGGGACTGCAGCAATTCAAGAAGGCAGCTCACCACCACCTTCTCAAGGGCAACTAGGTACGGGCAATAAATGCTGGCCTAGCCAGTGATGGCCACATCCTGTAAACTAATTTAAAAAAAAGAAAAAGGATAGAACAAGAAGGCGTTTGTTCTTAGCCAAATGTTTATCTGATCTATTTCTGCCCAGCATGTTTTTACAGAGAAATTGTTTTCAATGGTAAAAATGTAATTAACAGAATACCACATAGTTACGGTGATGGCATAATGAGTAATCAGGATTAGGAATGCACTCTCGGATGTGATACTACAGAGTCAGTAGTAGCCTTTAAAAGGATATTGGGGGAAAAAAATGCAGCAATATGAGAAAGAGGGTTGGAGCACGATTAGTTAATTGAAAGATTCAATGGGCTGAATAGCCTCATACTGCTCTGTGATTGTATAACAGACTGGAGGAGCTGAATAATTCACTCTTGCTTCTACGTTTCAATCTGTTTGTATCAGGAATGCGACACAAACTTAAAGGAAGACATTGACTATCCCACAGTTACCACAAACCATCCACCTCCTCCCAATTTCTCTCTTCGCCTTCCAGCTGCTGAAATGAATGAAGAAGCACTCACCCCTCTACTCTCTGGCTCAGGTCTCTGGCCTTGTGGTCTTGGAGGGGTTTTCTCTCTAAAATAGTACAAAATTTAAAGGTGTTTATGAAATGTGCCAGAATGAATCCAATTGCTTCTGCTGAATTTAAGCACATAAACCCTAAACAAAAATGATGATATCCCATAAACTTTACAAATAACCTATTTAAAACAAACAAATATTGAGAAGAATGGGACTGATAAACAATAAAAACCACGGCCCTGAAGCATGGGGAGCTGTGTGAATACAGGAGAGCCCTCCAAGCATTTTCCCACAGGGCAACAAGACCCAACTAATGGGGATGGCAGTAAAATGTAGATGTTTGTAATCTTACACAGAATGAAAAGTAAAGCATTCCCCATTCTGAATTATTTGAATGAGCTGTGATGCTGACAAGACATTTATTGCGGTGGGAATTGAGTCAACTTTGAGAATAAGGCAGGGGAGGAGTGTGGAAATGAGTGCTAAAGGCATTTATTTAAGTTTTGATAACAGTCTGGCAAACTTCAGGATCACTTTCCTCTTGCCAAACACAAATGAGCTGTGAATGACTGCACAAAACCTGTACACAATGGGTACTAACTTATTCGTTAGTCCACATTCAGCATCCTTATCCAGCCTTTCAGCAATTTTCACCAACTATATTGCAACTATTTACACTATCAAAATAACAGGCTGCCCTTTAATCCACATTGTTATCTCTGACAGCTACCAGTTTAGAATTGCTGTAGAACCATAGAAAATTACAGCTCAGAAACAGGCCTTTTGGCCCTTCTTGTCTGTGCCGAACCATTTTTTGCCTAGTCCCACTGACCTGCACTTGGACCATATCCATCCACACCCCTCTCATCCATGAACCCGTCCAAGTTTTTCTTAAATGTTAAAAGTTACCACTTTATCCGGCAGCTCATTCCACACTCCCACCACTCTCTGTGTGAAGAAGCCCCCCCTAATATTCCCTTTAAACTTTTCTCCTTTCACCCTTAACCCATGCCCTCTGTTTTTTTTCTCCCCTAGCCTCAGTGGAAAAAGCCTGCTTGCATTCACTCTATCTATACCCATCAAAATCTTATACACCTCTATCAAATCTCCCCTCATTCTTCTACGCTCCAGGGAATAAAGTCCCAACCTATTCAATCTCTCTCTCTAACTCAGCTTCTCGAGTCCCGGCAACATCCTTGTGAACCTTCTCTGCACTGTAATGTAAACAGGACCCAAAAGTTAGAAAATATCATGGGAAGAGGTCAATCCAAACGTTAACTAACATTGGGGACATCACCTCCATTCAAAACCTGGTCAGTTCCAGAAGTGCATCACAGTTTCCAACTTCCAGACAAATGCTTATATGCCTGAAGGGTTCTCCACGTTAATTGTTTAAATGCTGTTTTCAAAACAGGTGACAGTCTGCAGGGGATCAGGATTGATGATGGAAGGCCTTCAGCTTGTCCTAATCTTGCTGGCCTCAATTCTACAAGGGAGAGATTCCTTGTAGTTCATAGGAGGCAGTGGCACAGTTGTATTGTCACTGAACTAGTTAATCCAGAGATCCAGTGCAAGCAGCACAGGTTCAAATTTCACCCCAACAGATGGTGAAATCTAAATTTAGTAAAAACCTGGAATTGAAAGTCTAATCAATGACTGTTGATTGTCATAAAAACCCATGTTGTTCACTAATGTCCTTTAGGGAAGGAAATCTGCCATCCTTACCTGGTCTGGCCTACATGTGACTCCAGAGCCACAGCAATATAGTTGACTCTCAACGGCCCTCTGGAGGGCAGTTAGGGATGGACAATAAATGCTGGTCCAGCCAGTGACACTAATGTCCCATAACATGAATTAAAAGAATCAATTAACAATCTCTCTGTGCATGCCCATCCACCTTATCTTTACTCCTCATTCCCACCAGTAAAAACAGATCAAAGCATTTTCTTTATTAATTCATGGGGTGTGGGTGTCATAGACATAGCAAATAGGAGCAGGAATAAGCCAGCCGGCCTTTCAAGCCTGCTCCACTACTGAGTGTGATTGTGGCTGATCTTCTGACTCAACACCATATTCTCACTCTCCCCATACCCTTTGACACCAAGATATCTATTTCCTTCTTAAATATATTCAGTAATTTGGCCGCCACAGCTTCTGTGGTAGAGAATTTTACAGATTCACCATCCTCTGAGTGAAGAAGTTTCTCCTCCTAAATTGCTTATTCCTCATCCTGCCACTGCAACCCCTTGGTTCTGGACCCCTAACCTCCGTGTGTCCCCCTCCCCACCCAGAGGAAACAACATCCCTGCATCCAGTCTGCCCAGCCCTGTCAGAATTTTATATATTCCAATCAGATCCCCTCTCATTCTTCTAAATTCCAGTGAGTACAAAGCCCAGTTGTCACAATCTCACCATTTTAGGAATTAGTCTTGTGAACCTTCACTGCATTGCCTCTATGGCAAGTATATCCTTTCTAAAGCAAAAGACCAAAACTGCACATGATGCCCAAGGTGTGATTTCACCAGAGCCCTGCCCAGCTGCAGTAAGACCAAAGATGTGCGGGTTAGGTTGATTGGCCAGGTTAAAAATTGCCCCTTAGAGTCCTGGGATGCATAGGTTAGAGGGATTAGCGGGTAAATATGTGGGGGTAGGGCCTGGGTGGGATTGTGGTCAGTGCAGACTCGATGGGCCGAATGGCCTCCTTCTGCACTGTAGGGTTTCTATGATTCTATGAAGACATTCTTTGCTCCTTCACTCAAGTCCTCTTGCAATAAAGGCCAACATGGCGTTTGTCCTCCTAACTGCCTGCTATACCTGCACGCTTGTTTTCAGTGACTGATGTACAAGGACACCCAGGTCCTTTTGTATATCAACATTTATCAATCTATCACTATTTAAATAACGCTCTGCCATTCTGTTTCTCCATCCAGAGAGAATAATTTCACATTTATACTGCATCTGCCATATATTTGCCCACTCATTCAACTTGTCTGAATGACCTTGAAGCCCCTCAACATCCTCCTCACCACTCACCTCACCAAGTTTGGTGTTGTCAACAAACTTGGAAATATTACCTTTGGTCTCTTATCCAAAACATTGAGGTCGCTGGCTGGGCCCATCGCTAATTGCCCTAGAAATGAGTGGCTTGCTGGCTATTTTCAGAGGGCATTTAAGAGTCATTGGATGGCACGGTAGCACAGTGGTTAGCATTGCTGCTTCACAGCTCCAGGGACCTGGGTTCGATTCCCAGCTTGGGTCACTGTCTGTGTGGAGTTTGCATATTCTCCTCGTGTCTGCGTGGGTTTCCTCCGGGTGCTCCAGTTTCCTCCCACAGTCCAAAGATGTGCGGGTTAGGTTGATTGGCCATGCTAAAAATTGCCCCTTAGAGTCCTGAGATGCGTAGGTTAGAGGGATTAGTGGGTAAATATGTAGGGATATGGGGGTAGGGCCTGGTTGGGATTGTGGTCGGTGCATACTCGATGGGCCGAATGGCCTCCTTCTGCACTGTAGGGTTTCTATGGTTTCAACCACATTGCTGTGGGTCTGGAATCACAAGTCGGCCAGAACAGGTAAGGACAGCCTTCCCTAAAAGACATTAGTGAACCAGATGGATTTTTAAGGACAATGAACAATGATTTCATGATCTTCATTAGACTCAATCCAAAATTTTTATTGAATTCAAATTTCACCATCGGCTCTGTTGGAATTTGAACTCAGGTCCCTGGAGCATGACCCTGCATATCTCTAGATTACTAATCCAGTGACAATATCACTAAACCACTATCTTCCTAAACTGACATGCACAGTTCATATGTCTGAAAGCACCCTGTGGAATGTGATCTGCATTTGAAAAATTAATGCATAGCATCATGATTCAATTTACAAATGGCAATTCCAACTGTTTAAGTACTGAGCCCAGGTTCCAGTCTACTGCTTGTTGAATCCTCTCCAAAATCACATAGCAGGACATTAGCTTCACCAAATAAAACTGTCTTAAGTTACACGAAAAACGTCTTGACAGAATATGGTAGCATTCCAGCTACCCACTGAACGGGAGCACTGAAAAGATTGTATTTAAAAGGGGAGATTCTCATTTCATTGCGTCTATCAAACAAACAAAAAATACAAATATCAGAGGTTTTCAATTAGTGACTTCTCCTATATTTGAAGTGAGATTAATAAAATTATCATTTACATTGAGAATCGAATTAAAATACTTCATCTTTCCTGAAGCACATCACTCACAAGTCAAATCATTAATATCACAAAAAATAAAGAGAAATGCCATTCAGCCTCGGCGATGTTCCATATAAATGCACAACTTGTACCGTATTCACCAATTACAAATTAATGAATGACCCTCTCCCCAGTCCCCTTCTTGCTTATCAGGATGGATCGGAGTTGACGTGGTGTTGTTTCATTGATTGTCTCACCTTGGATCCTGCTGACCTGTACTTCCTCTTCCATAAAGGGGAATGACTTTGTCTCGACTGATGCCTGCTTTGCAAACAGGGCAAACCTGTCTGTTGGGTCTGGTCTCTAACCACTGTCAGAATATAAACATCACAGGCTTTCAGTTAGTGATAACCGCACCCCAAATAAAAGAGACAAAGAATATAATGGTTCCAGTTCAACATAGTTCAAGAGAAACTAAAGAACACAAGAGGACATTTTTGCAGTACAAATATAATGGCTTCTAGGTAGTTTAATGGAGGCATAAGCCTGAGTGCAAAGATGCTTTTATTGAATCTCACCTGTCCAATAAGGGTGACCCCTCATTTTAAAACAGTTGTGGGCTCACCCACTAGAGGATACATGCTTTCAATGTCCACCTTGTCAACATCATTCAAGATCTTATATACTTCACTGAAGTCACTTCTCACTCTTCTAAACTCTTGTGCAAACATGCCCTGCCTTTCATGAGACAACCTGTTCATTCCAAGTATTCTGGTAAACCTCTTCTAGAATGCCCCCAACGCATTTACATATTTTTTTAATGAAGAGACCAAAACTGCAGTGTTCAAGGTGCAGTCTCACCAATGTCCTGCATAAATGAGGCATAGCATCCTTACTTTTATGTTCAACTCCTCTTGTAATAAAGGATAGCATTCCATTAGCCTTCTTGATTACATGTTGTACCTGCACACTAACCTTTTATATTTACTGAACCTATATCCCTTTGTATCGCAGCATTCTGCAATCGTTCTCCATTTAGCTCATACTGTTTCTTCATTCTTCCCACCAAAATGAACAATTTCACACTTTGCCACTCCATCTGCAAGATTTTTGTCCACTCACTCAATCTATCTATATCCATCTGCAAACTTCAACTGTCTTCTTCACAGCATACTTTCCTATCCATCTTTGCACTGTCTGCAAATTTAGCTACCACCGCTCCTCTCATCTCAGTCATTGGTGTAAATTATAAAAACATTGAGGCTCCAGACAGCACAGACCCCTGCGGGACTCCACTCATCACATCTAGTCAATTAGACAAAGATCCATTTCTGCATATTCTGTTTCGTGACAGCCAATCTTCAATCCAACTAATACCAACTAATACCCCCGATACCATGAGCTTTTATTTTCTGATTAATCTTTGATGTGGCACTGTATCAAATGTTTTCTGGAAATCCAAGTACAATATGTCTTTGATTGGATTTGATTTATCATCACATGTATTGGTATACAGTATTGTTTCTTGCGCGCTATACAAAGCATACTGTTCATAAAGTACATAGGGGAGAAGGAAAGGAGTGGGTGCAGAATGTAGTGTTAAATAGGGCATTATTAGAGTTTGTAAGAGTACAGTTTTAAAAGCACAGAGCGAGAGTAAAAGATAGAATTAAAAGGCATGCTGGGGGACAGCTTGCAAGAAGTCACCAAGCTCCGGCATCATCTTGTACATCTACAGGCTCCCTTCTAACCACAGCACATGTTAACAAGAATGTTTCAAAGAATTCTTCATTTTCTTTTAATTAATTCGTGGGATATGGGAGTCACTGGCTGGGCCAGCATTTGTAGTCTGTCTCTGATTGCACTGGAACTGAGTGGCTTGCTTGGCCATTTGTCACTAAATGTTAGGATGCTTAGTAAAGTGTTTTTATTCCCCACAAGTAAAATCCATCTGCCATCTATTCTGTAAACCATTTCTGGGAAGCAACTAAGAATCATCGAATCCCTACAATGCAGAAGAAGGCCATTCAGCCCGAGTCTGCGCCGACTCTCCGACAAGAGTATCTTTCCCAGGCTCACCTGCCCCACCATAACTGTAACCCCATGCATTTTCCTCACTAATCCCCCTAACCTACACATCTTGGAACACTAAGCGGCAATTTACCATGGCCAATCCACCTAAGCTGCACATCACAATGGGAAGAAACTAGGAGGAAACCCACACAGACACAGGGAGAATTGGCAAACTCCACACAGGGTCAACTAAGGCTGGAATCGAACCTGGGTCACTGGCACTGTGAGGTAAAAGTGCTAACCACTGTGGGTGTTGGATAGTCAGAAGCTTTTTTCCCAGGGTGGAAGAGTCAATTACTCGGGGGCATAGGTTTAAGATGCGAGGGGCAAGGTTTAAAGGAGATGTATGAGGCAAGTTTATTTTTACACAGAGTGGGTGCCTGGAACTCACTGCCGGGGGAGATAGACGAAGCAGATATGATAATGACTTTTAAGGGCAAGTGACAAATAAATGAAGAGGAAGGGAATAAAGGGATATGGTCCCCAGGAGGGTAGGAGTTTTAGTTCAGTCGGGCAGCATGGTCGGTGCAGGCTTGGAGGGTTGAAAGGCCTGTTCCTGTGCTATAATTTTCTTTGTTCTTTGCAATTAGTAGTCAGAGTGCTGTGATCTTGGAAGCAGTTTAGACACAGAGGGTGTTCAAGAAGCAGTAGCAAAGAACGAGATGAGAAGCCATCCCAGGAAACAGCTCAGCTAGAGAAGGAGTGCTGAAACAAAAATTAGTTTGTCCAAAGGTCTTTCCTGAACTGAAGACCATTCCCATGTCCTGGTCACTTAGGCTGTGCGGTGTGGTAATCACTGGCTAGATTTAACCAATTGGTTTATGGCTGTTGGTTGGGAAAAAGGGTCTCAACAGAGTTTAGGATTATGGGAGAAACAGATATTTTTGGGTTTTCAGTCTTTGAGGGCCTAAATGCTCAGTTAATTTGCTGAAATATATAACACAAATATATCTTTGCGTTATCTTTCTTCTAGTTAATTAATACTTGTCTTTATTTGTTTAGCGAAAGTGGGTCTGAGTTCTCAGTGTTTCTGCAAACATTTCACATTAATATCCAAAAATAAAAACACCACATGAAACCCATGTTTGAGCTTGGAACACTCCCACACGTAACGTCAGTGGGGTTTTGTAATATAGAAAATTGGGGGCTCTTGGATCAGGATATTTTAAAAAGCATAATTCTTTTGGTGTAGAAAATTTGACTTATAAAAGTAACGAGTATGAGAAACGTGGAAAGCAAGTGAAAATGTATTTTTCAAAGTAAAAGACTGCAGAACAAATGGCTCACTCTAGTCCATACTTAATTGGAAGAGGATAACATAACCGCGGCAAAATTGAAAAACATGCCTAATGCTAAGCTGTTACAATTGGCAGGGAAATTGGAGCTAAGTTCACTAATACTGTTAAAGAAATCCAAGATTGTGGAAAGACGAGCAGAGCACTTAAACATACCACAGACATCCAGCAAAACCCACTTCTCTAAAAAACAACATGAGGCAGTAGAATTAGCAGGCATTCAGGAGTTGCAGGAAATGCAGGAAATGCAGTAGTTCGCAATTGCAGAAAAAGAAAACAAGACAGAGAATTTGAGCTCAGAATGCAACAAGTCAAAGTAGAGACACTACAGCAAGGTGAGGGGGAAAGCAGCTCTACACATGAACTTAATGGGAACAATTTTTAAATTTGTATAGGTACTTCCAAAATTTGAGGAACATGATGTAGAAGCACTCTTTATATCTTTTGAAAAGGTAGCTAAAAAAATAAGATGGTGACAAGAGAATTAGACAATCCCCTTGCTGAGTAAATTTGTAGGTTATATATGCATCTTTGGAGGGGGGGTAGATTGAAGGACAATGAGACTGTCAAAAGAGTTGCCCTTCGTGTATATGGAGAACTGGCTTGGTCACAGAAGACAGAGGGTGGTAGTGGAAGGGTCTTTTTCCGGCTGGAGGCCTGTGACTAGTGGTGTTCCACAGGGCTCTGTATTGGGACCTCTGCTGTTTGTGATTTATATAAATGATCTGGAAGAAGGTGTAACTGGGGTGATCAGTAAGTTTGCGGACGACACAAAATTGGCAGGACTTGCAGATAGTGAGGAGCATTGTCAGAAGCTACAGAAGGATATAGATAGGCTGGAAATTTGGGCAAAGAAATGGCAGATGGAGTTCAATCCTGATAAATGCGAAGTGATGCATTTTGGTAGAAATAATGTAGGGAGGAGCTATATGATAAATGGCAGAACCATAAAGGGTGTAGATACGCAGAGGGACCTGGGTGTGCAAGTCCACAGATCCTTGAAAGTGACGTCACAGGTGGAGAAGGTGGTGAAGAAGGCATATGGCATGCTTCCCTTTATAGGACGGGGCATAGAGTATAAAAGTTGGGGTCTGATGTTGCAGGTGTATAGAACGTTGGTTCGGCCGCATCTGGAATACTGCGTCCAGTTCTGGTCGCCACACTACCAGAAGGACATGGAGGCTTTGGAGAGAGTACAGAGGAGGTTTACCAGGATGTTACCTGGTATGGAGGGGCTTAGTTATGAGGAGAGATTGGGTAAACTGGGGTTGTTCTCCCTGGAAAGACGGAGGATGAGGGGAGACTTAATAGAGGTGTATAAAATTATGAAAGGCATAGATAGGGTGAACGGTGGGAAGCTTTTCCCCAGGTCGGTGGTGATGTTCACGAGGGGTCATAGGTTCAAGGTGAAGGGGGGGAGGTTTAACACAGATATCAGACGGACATATTTTACACAGAGGGTGGTGGGGGCCTGGAATGCGCTGCCAGGCAAGGTGGTGGAGGCGGACACATTGGGAACGTTTAAGACTTATCTAGACAGCCAAATGAACGGAGTGGGAATGGAGGGATACAAAAGAATGGTCTAGTTTGGACCAGGGAGCGGCGCGGGCTTGGAGGGCCGAAGGGCCTGTTCCTGTGCTGTATTGTTCTTTGTTTTGTTCTTTGAGGCATATAGACAGAAATTTCAAAACACAAGTAAACAGCCTGGGCAAACTCATCTTGAATTAGCAAGATTAAAGGAAAACAATTTTCATCGTTGGATACAAGCTTGCTTGAAATGTTTGAAACCCATAGAGAGGTGATGGTTTTAAAAGAGTTTAAAAATTCAATTTCTTTGTTCCTCCACATGCATCCTAACAATCAAAGAGTCAGACTGTGAGACAGGCAGCAGAGCTAAATGTGATTACAAACTGGTCCACAGAAGCAAACCTTTTAAATCAGAAGAAGACAGAAAACAGGAAGGAGTGAGAAAAGACAGTCAAGGAAAAGGGGAGTGGCTGAAACTCTCAAAGTTTTCACTATCACAGAGAAAAGACAGTGCTAAAGAGGTTTCTTCGGAAAGAGGTCAAGAGGGTTAGATGTCATAATTGCAATAAACTGGGCCACCTGAAATCAGAATGCTGGTTATTAAGGGGAAAGCTGATTGGAGTTATCAATTTTAAGAAGTGAAAAATGAAACCAGAGAATGGAGAACAAGAAAAGCAGGTTGAATTTATGCATAGAGTGAGCAAGCTGAGTTTCTGGTCAATGGTAGCACGAAGAATGTTGACAGTGGGGTTCAGTGATGGCAACACCATGGAATGCCAAGGAGTGGTGGTTAGAGTGTCTCTTATTAGTGATGGTCATGGCATAGCATTTGTGTGGTGCGAATGTTACTTGCCAGTTGTCAGCCCAAGCCCCATATTGTCCAGATCTTGTTGCATTTGAACATGAACTGCTTCAGTATTTGAGAAGTTGCAAATGGTGCTGAATATTGTGCAATTAATTTTGTGGGATAAAGATATTTGTTGTCCTGAAGGGATGCTAAAAAAAAAGTTCTGATTACAAGCATTCATGGGGGAAACGGTAAAATCCCACTCATGAAGGTAACTTAAGGATCATTTGATTTATTATTGTCACATGTATTAGCATACAATGAAAAGTATTGTTCTTGCGCGCTATACATTCAAAGCATGCCGTACATAGAAAAGGAAACAGAGTGTAGAATGTAGTGTTACAGTCATAGCTAGCGTGCAGAGAATGATCAACATAATGCGAGGTAGGTCCATTCAAAAGTCTGACAGCAGCAGGGAAGAAGCTGTTCTCGAGTCGGGGTTGGTACGTGACATCAGACTTTTGTATCTTTTTCCCGACGGAAGAAAGTGGAAGAGAGAATGTCTGGGGTGCGTGGGGTCCTTAATTATGCTAGTTGCTTTCCCAAGGCAGCGGGGAGTGTAGACAGAGTCAATGGATGGGAGGGGGTGCATCTACAGAAACTGGTGAGAGTCGGAGCTGACATGCCAAATTTCCTTCATCTTCTGAGAAAGTACAGGCATCGGTGGGCTTTCTTAACTATAGTGTCAGACAGGTAATTGCAGGATTGGTTGAGAAATTACCTATTGCAGGGATTCATTCTATTTTGGGGAGTGATGTGGCAGGATCACAGGTAGTGGTGATATGCACGGTAGCTGAACAGCCTATATACAACCTAGCTACAAAGTCCTTACAAAAATAATTTCCTGGAATGCTCTCAGATTATGTACTGACGAGATCACAGGCACAAAGTTAAATAGGAGCAAGATAAAACAAACCAGACTGCAGGGGGGAGCAAGTGAAGATAAAGAGACAGATATGTTTACTTCAAACAGATTACTGTCGCTCAGTCAAAAACAGTCCAAATTACACCAAATTCATCAAGCAGCCTATTCAACGCCGGAAGCACAGTGCATTCCTGAATGTTATTTCAAGGATAAAGTCCTGATGAGAAAGTAAAGACCAGCACAGGTGAGTGCAAATGACACATGGGTACAAGAACATCAGATTACACTACCTCCTGAATACAGAAAACAGATTCTAAGAATAGCTCATGAGATACCATTTGGGGATAAGGAAAACCAAAACCAAAGCTAGATTACACAGATGTAGCTATTTCTGCCAAGTGGTGTGGAAACCACAAGATGTAATTAAACCAGTGCCTTTCATCCCTATTAAATTTAAAAGAAATTAAACAGCTTTTGAAGAACCTTTTTTTCATGATTGTTTGGGCCCCTTATCAAAACAAACACACTACAAATCAATATTTGTTGACGATCATGGATATAGCAATTAGATTTCCTGAAGTCATCCCACTCAGAAGTATTTCAGCCAAGAAAGTGGCAGAGGAATTGATCAAATCTTTTACCCAATATGGCTTACCAAAAGAAATCCAGTCTGATCGGGATCAAATTTCACGTCAAAATTATTTAAAGGGGACAATTTAGAGATAAAGCAATATAGTTTATTGGATTTATGGAGTTGGGGTGGAAACTAAAGGCCAAGACTGACAGAGTGGTTATCTCTGGACTCTTGCCTGTACCACGGGATAGTTTAGAGAGGAATAGGGAGAGGGAAGGTTTGAATTCATGGCTGAGGGGATGGTGCAGGAGGGAGGGGTTCAGGTACTTAAGCAATTGGGGCTCGTACTGGGGAAGGTGTGACCTCTATGAGAAGGATGGTCTACACCTTAATCAGAAGGGGACCAATATCCTGGGGGGTAAATTTGCTAAGGCCATGCAGGGAGGTTTAAACTGATTCGGGGGGGGGGGAGGGATCCTGAGTAGTGGGGCTGAAAGTGAGGGATGCATGGATGGGGACTGCAATGCACGGCATTGCAGAGGTGGGGTGGAGCAGGGTTTGAAATGTGTATACTTCAATGCCAGGAGTATTCGCAATAAAGTGGGTGAACTTGCAGCGTGGATCAGTACCTGGGACTTCGATGTTGTGGCTATTTCAGAGACATGGGTAGAGCAGGGGCAGGAATGGATGCTGCAGGTCCCGGGGTTCAAATGTTTTAGTCGAAGTAGGGAAGGAGGTAGAAGAGGGGGAGGGGTAGCATTATTGGTCAGAGATTGTATCACAGTGTCAGAGAGGAGGTTTGATGAGGACTTAGTATGGGCGGAGATTAGAAATAGGAGAGGAGAGGTCACCCTGTTGGGAGTCTTTTATAGACCTCCTAAAAGTTCTAGAGAGGTTGAGGAAAGGATTGCGGAGTCAATCCTGCTTAGGAGTGAAAGTAATAGGGCAATTGTTATGGGGGATTTTAACTTGACTAATATTGACTGGAATTGTTATAGCTCTAGCTCGTTAGAGGGGTCAGTTTTTGTTCAAAGCGTGCAGGAAGGTTTTTTGACTCAGTATGTAGACAGGCCAACTAGAGGTGAGGCTATATTGGATCTGGTGCTGGGAAATGAGCCAGACCAGGTGCTAGACTTGGAAGTTGGTGTGCATTTTGGTGATAGTGACCACAATTCGGTTACGTTCACCTTAGTGATGGAAAGGGATAGGCATGAACCTCGGGCCAGTGGTTTTAGCTGGGGGAAGGGTAATTATGAGGCTATTAGGAGAGAATTAGGAAACATAGGTTGGACTAGGAGATTACAGGGACTGGGAACGTCCGACATGTGGAGTTTTTTCAAGGAGCAGCTACTGCGAGTCTGTGATAGGTATGTCCCTGTCAGGCAAGGAGGAATTGGTAGGGCTAGGGAACCGTGGTGCACCAAAAAAGTTTCTTTGTTGGTTAAAAAGAAAAAGGAGGCTTATGTTCGGATGAGACGTGAGCACTCGGGTAGTGCACTAGAAAGCTTTAGATTGGCTAAGAGGGAGTTGAAGAGCGAGCTTAGAAGGGCTAAAAGGGGACATGAGAAGACTTTGGCGGATAGGGTTAAAGAGAATCCTAAGGCGTTCTATAGGTATGTCAAGAACAGAAGGTTGGTTAGGGCAAGTTTAGGGCCAGTTATAGATGGCAGAGGGAAGTTATGTGTGGAACCGGAGGAGATTGGTGAAGCATTGAACCAATATTTCTCTTCGGTGTTCACGCAAGGGGACATGAATATAGCTGAGGAGGACACTGGGTTGCAAGGGAGTAGAATAGACAGTATTACAGTTGATAAGGAGGATGTGCAGGATATTCTGGAGGGTCTGAAAATAGATAAATCCCCTGGTCCGGATGGGATTTATCCAAGGATTCTCTGGGAGGCAAGAGAAGTGATTGCAGAGCCTCTGGCTCTGATCTTCAGGTCGTCGTTGGCCTCTGGTATAGTACCAGAAGATTGGAGGTTAGCGAATGTTGTCCCATTGTTTAAGAAGGGGAACAGAGACTTCCCCGGGAATTATAGACCGGTGAGTCTCACTTCTGTTGTCGGCAAGATGTTGGAAAAAATTATAAGGGATAGGATTTATAGTTATTTGGAGAGTAATGAATTGATAGGTGATAGTCAGCATGGTTTTGTGGCAGGTAGGTCGTGCCTTACTAACCTTATTGAGTTTTTTGAGAAAGTGACCAAGGAGGTGGATGGGGGCAAGGCAGTGGACGTGGTATATATGGATTTTAGTAAGGCGTTTGATAAGGTTCACCATGGTAGGCTTCTGCAGAAAATGCAGATGTATGGGATTGGGGGTGATCTAGGAAATTGGATCAGGAATTGGCTAGCGGATAGGAAACAGAGGGTGGTGGTTGATAGTAAATATTCATCATGGAGTGCGGTTACAAGTGGTGTACCTCAGGGATCTGTTTTGGGGCCACTGCTGTTTGTAATATTTATTAATGATCTGGATGAGGGTATAGTTGGGTGGATTAGCAAATTTGCTGATGACACCAAAGTCGGTGGTGTGGTAGACAGTGAGGAAGGGTGTCGTAGTTTGCAGGAAGACTTAGACAGGTTGCAAAGTTGGGCCGAGAGGTGGCGGATGGAGTTTAATGCGGAGAAGTGTGAGGTAATTCACTTTGGTAGGAATAACAGATGTGTTGAGTATAGGGCTAACGGGAGGACTTTGAATAGTGTGGAGGAGCAGAGGGATCTAGGTGTAGGTGTGCATAGATCCCTGAAAGTTGGGAATCAAGTAGATAAGGTTGTTAAGAAGGCATATGGTATCTTGGCGTTTATTGGTAGGGGGATTGAATTTAGGAGTCGTAGCGTTATGTTGCAACTGTACACAACTCTGGTGCGGCCGCACTTGGAGTACTGTGTGCAGTTCTGGTCCCCACATTACAGGAAGGATGTGGAGGCTTTGGAGAGGGTGCAGAGGAGGTTTACCAGGATGTTGCCTGGTATGGAGGGGAGATTCTATGAGGAGAGGCTGAGGGATTTGGGATTGTTTTCGCTGGAAAGGCGGCGGCTAAGAGGGGATCTTATTGAAACATATAAGATGATTAGAGGTTTAGATAGGGTGGATAGTGATAGCCTTTTTCCTCTGATGGAGAAATCCAGCACGAGGGGGCATGGCTTTAAATTGAGGGGGGGTAGTTATAGAACCGATGTCAGGGGTAGGTTCTTTACCCAGAGGGTGGTGAGGGATTGGAATGCCCTGCCAGCATCAGTAGTAAATGCGCCTAGTTTGGGGGCGTTTAAGAGATCCGTAGATAGGTTCATGGACGAAAAGAAATTGGTTTAGGTTGGAGGGTCACAGTTTTTTTTTTAACTGGTCGGTGCAACATCGTGGGCCGAAGGGCCTGTTCTGCGCTGTAATGTTCTATGTTCTATGTTCTATGTCAAGTCGAGGGCAGCGGCCTTCCGGAGGAGTCCAATTCGACTCTTTCCTCTTCGGATTGGGTTCATGTCACACTATCTGTAACCCCCACAGAGTTTCACTGGCTGTCTTGTCTGGAGACAATACACATCTTTTTAGCCTGTCTTGATGCTCTCTCCACTCACATTGTTTTGTTTCTTAAAGACTTGATTAGTTGTAAGTATTCGCATTCCAACCATTATTCATGTAAATTGAGTTTGTGTCTTTATATGCTCTGTTTGTGAACAGAATTCCCACTCACCTGAAGAAGGGACTTGCAGCTCCGAAAGCTTGTGTGGCTTTTGCTACCAAATAAACCTGTTGGACTTTAAACTGGTGTTGTTAAACTTCTTACTGTGTTTACCCCAGTCCAACGCCGGCATCTCCACAATCATGACTATCCCTGTGGACAGTGAGGACCCAAAGATCAAAGCTAAAGGCTCTGCAATCTCATCCCTTGCCTCCCAAAGAATCCTAGGATATATCTCTTCTGGCCCAGGGGACTTCTCGACCTTCAGGTTTTTCAAAATTACTAATACATCTTCCCTCAGAACATCTGCCTCCTCCAGCCGATCAGCCTGTATCATACACTCATCCTCAATAACATGGCCCCTCTCCTTGGTGAACACTGAAGAAAAGTATTCATTCATCGCCTCTCCTATCTCTTCTGACTCCATGCACAAGTTCCCACTACTGTCCTTGACTGGCCCTAACCTCATCCTGGTCATTCTTTTATTCCTCACAGAGTAAAAAGCCTTGGGGTTTTCCTTGATCCGCCCGCCAAGGACTTCTCATGCCCCCTCCTAGCTCTCCTAAGCCCTTTTTTCAGCTCATTCCTTGCTAATTTGTAACCTTGTTTTCTCATCCTTACATACGCTTCCTTCTTCCTCTTGACAAGACATTCAACCTCTTTTGTGAACCATGGTTCCCTCACTCGGCCATTTCCTCCCTGCCTGATAGGGACATACCTATCAAGGACACGCAGTATTTGTTCCTTGAACAAGCTCCACTTTTCATTTGTGCCTTTCCCTGACAGTTTCTGTTCCCATCTTATGCTCCCTAATTCTTGCCTAATCGCATCATAATGACCCCTCCTCCAATTATAAACCTTGCCCTGCCGTACGGTCCTATCCCTCTCCATTGCAATAACAAAATACACCGAATTGTGGTCGCTATCTCCAAAGTGCTCGCCCACAACAAAATCTAACACTTGGCCCGGTTCATTTCCCAGTACCAAATCCAATGTGGCCCCACCTCTTGTCGGCTCATCCACATATTGTGTCAGGAAACCCTCGTGCACACACTGTACAAAAACTGCCCCATCCGAACTACTCGGCCTATAAAGGTTCCAATCAATATTTGGAAAGTTAAAGTCACCCATGACAACTACCCTGTGACCTCCACACCTATCCATAATCTGCTTAGCAATTTCTTGCTCCTCATCTCTATTACTATTTGGGGGCCTATCGACAACTCCTAACAATGTGACCGCTCCTTTCCCATTTCTCACTTCAGCCCATATTATCTCAGTAGGCAGATCCCCCTCGAACTGCCTTTCTGCAGCCGTTACACTATCCTTGATTAACAATGCAACTCCACCACCTGTTTTACCACCTTCCCTACTTTCTGAAACATCTATACCCCGGAACTTCCAACAACCATTCCTGTCCCTGTTCTAACCACGTCTCCGTAATGGCCACAACATCGTAGTCCAAGTACCAATCCAGGCTCCAAGTTCACCCACCTTATTTCAGATGCTCCTTGCATTGAAGTAGACACACTTCAACCCCCCTTCCTGTCTGCCGGTACACTCCTGCGACCTTGATATCTTCTTCAGTACCTCACTACACTCAACACTGTCTTCTGGACTACAACTCCTTTTCCCATTCCCCCTGACAAATTAGTTTAAACCCCCCCTGAAGAGCCGTAGCAAATTTCCCGCCCAGGATATTGGTGCCCCTCTGGTTCAGGTGCAACCTGTACTGTTTGTACAGGTCCCACCTTCCCCAGAGTGTGTTCCAATTATCCATGTAGCTGAAACCCTCTCTCCTGCACCATCTCTGCAGCCACGTATTTATCTGCACTCTCTCCCTGTTCCTCAACTCGCTATCACATGGCACCGGCAACAAACCAGAGATGACAACATGATTTGTCTTGGCTCTCAGCTTCCACCCTAGCTCCTTAAATTCCTGTTTTAAATCCCCGTCCCTTCTCTTACCTATGTCGTTGGTACCGATGTGTACCACGACTTGTGACTGTTCCCCCTCCCCCTTAAGAATCCTGAAAACACGGTCCGAGACATAAGAACATAAGAACATAAAAAATAGGAGCAGGAGTAGGCCATCTAGCCCCTCGAGCCTGCCCCGCCATTCAATAAGATCATGGCTGATCTGACGTGGATCAGTACCACTTACCCGCCTGATCCCCATAACCCTTAATTCCCTTACCGATCAGGAATCCATCCATCCGCGCTTTAAACATATTCAGCGAGGTAGCCTCCACCACCTGAGTGGGCAGAGAATTCCAGAGATTCACCACCCTCTGGGAGAAGAAGTTCCTCCTCAACTCTGTCTTAAACCGACCCCCCTTTATTTTGAGGCTGTGTCCTCTAGTTTTAACTTCCTTACTAAATGGAAAGAACCTCTCCGCCTCCACCCTATCCAGCCCCCGCATTACCTTATAAGTCTCCATAAGATCCCCCCTCATCCTTCTAAACTCCAACGAGTACAAACCCAATCTCCTCAGCCTCTCCTCATAATCCAAACCCCTCATCTCCGGTATCAACCTGGTGAACCTTCTCTGCACTCCCTCCAATGCCAATATATCCTTCCTCATATAAGGGGACCAATACTGCACACAGTATTCCAGCTGCGGCCTCACCAATGCCCTGTACAGGTGCATCAAGACATCAAGACATCACCGACCCTGGCACCCGGGAGGCAACATACCATCCGTGAGTCTCTTTTGCTGCCACAGAACCTCCTATCTATCCCTCTAACTAATGAGTCCCCAATAACTATTGCTCTCCCCCTTTCCCTTCTGAGCCACAGGGACGGACTCAGTGCTGGAGATCCAGTCACCATGGCTTACCACTGGGAGGTTGTCCCCCTAATCTGTATCCAAAGCGGAATACTTGTTGCCAAGGGGAACGACCACAGGGGATCCCTGCACTGACTGCTTCCTCCCAGCCCCTCTAACCGTCACCCATCTATCTTCATTCCTTGGAGTACCTATATCCCTGAAGCTTCTGTCTATCATAGGAATCATAGAAACCCTACAGTACAGAAAGAGGCCATTCGGCCCATCGAGCCTGCACCGACCACAATCCCACCTAGGCCCTACGCCCATATCCCTACATATTTACCCACAAATCCCTCTAACTGACGCATCTCAGGACACTAAGGGCAATTTTTAGCATGGCCAATCAACCTAACCCGCACATCTTTGGACTGTGGGAGGAAACCGGAGCACCCGGAGGAAACCCACGCAGACACGAGGAGAATGTGCAAACTCCACACAGACAGTGACCCAAGCCGGGAATCGAACCCAGGTCCCTGGAGCTGTGAAGCAGAAGTGCTAACCACTGTGCTACCGTGCCGTCCCTATGGCCACCTGTACCTCCTGAATGATCCGAAGTTCATCCAGCTCCAGCTTCAGGTCCCTAACGCGGTTTTTGAGGAGCTGAAGATGGGTGCACTTCCCACAGGTGAAATCAGCAGGGACACTGACGGCGTCCCTCACCTCAAACATTCTGCAAGAGGAACACTGCACTGCCTTCACTTCCATCCCCTCTAGATAACTTGCTAATACAACAAGAAAGAAAGAAAGATCTTAGCTGATATTTACTCACCCCCATTAGTTTAGAGGAGGTGGAAGGGTGGGGGACACTAAGTGTAGTGTCTTGGGTTTAGGAACCGCCCAACTTATATACAGGTAAAAATAAAACACTTAACCAGCAACCACCGCGACCCGCACTATAAAAGCAAACTACAAACCTTCCTAGAACTTCCCACGGCCGACTTCCGGTTTCCTGCTGCTCTGAAAAAAAGTTAGTTTTATACTTACAGTTACGCTCAGCTCCGCCCTTCGTCCACTCGCTGCAGACTAGGCTGCGAACCCCCGAGGTTTAAGGTGCGAGGGGCAAGGTTTAAAGGAGATGTACGAGGCAAGTTTTTTTTACACAGAGGGTGATGGGTGTCTGGAACTTGCTGCCGGTTAAGGTAATGGAAGCAGATACGAGAGTGACTTTTAACGGGTGTCTTGACAAATACGTGAATAGGATGGGAATAGTGGAACATGGTCCCCGGAAGGGTGGGGGGTTTTAGTTCAGTCGGGCAGCATGGTCAATGCAGGCTTGGAGGGCCGAAGGGCTGTCATTTTCTTTGTTCAAGTTAACATGGTTTTATGAAAGATAAATCTTGTTTGACAAATTTATTCGTTCTTTGAGGAAATAACAATAGATAAAGGGGAACCTGTAGATGTAGTGTATTTAGATTTCCAAAAGGAATTCGGCAAGATGCTGCATAAGAGACTGGTGCATAAAGTCAAAGCCCATGGAACAGGAGGAAGTGTGTTAGCATGGATTGAAAACTGGCTGTCAAAGAAAATAGAGAGTCGGAATAAATTGGTCCTTTCAGAGTGGAAAGATGTAACTAGTAGAATATTGGCCCTCAATTGTTCACTATTTATGTTAACGGCTTGGAGGATGGAACAGAATGTAAGGTTTCTAAATTTGTCGATGATATGAAGACATGTAAGTTGTGATGAGAATATTGTGATTCTGCAAAGGGATATAGATAGATTGGGTGACTGGGCGAAAAGCTGGTAAATGGAGTTTAATGTTCGGTAGTGTGAGGTCATGCACTTTGTTGGCGGAATCAAAAGACAGATTATTTAACTGGAGAGAGACTGCGTATGAGTGAAATACAGAGAGATCTAGGTGAATCACTAAAAGCAGTTCCAACAAGTAGTGAAGAAGGCAAATGGCATTTATTGTAAAAGGGTTGGAGTTTAAAAATCAGGAGGTTTTGTTGCAATTGGTGTTGGTGAAGCCTCACCTGAAATACTATGGACAGTTTTGGTCCCCTTGCCTAAAAAAGGATACAATAATATTGGCGGCAGTCCAAAGGAGATTCATCAGGCTAATTCTTGGGATGAGAGGCTCAAAAGTGAATAAACAATCTGGGTCTGTATTCCTTGGAGTTTAGAAGAGTGAGGGGTGACATTCAAACATACATGATCCTCCATAAATATTTGATAGTGGGATAGAGGGCTATGGGGAAATGGCACAGAAAAGGAGTTGAGACCAGCAAAGATCAGCCATGGTCAGTAGTGGAGGGAGTGGATGTGGTGCCAATCAAGTGGGGCTGATTTGTCCTGAATGGTGTTGAGCTCCTTGAGTGGTGTTGGAGCTGCACTCATCCAGGCAAGTAGAGAATATTCCATCACACTCCTGACTTGTGCCTTGTAGATGATGGACAGGCTTTGGGAAGTAACGAGGTGAGTTACTTGCCACAGGATTCCCAGCCTCTGACTTGCTCTTGTAGTTAGTATTTATATGGCTGGTCTAGTTCAGTTTCTGGCCAGTGGCATTTGATAAGCGGGGGTGTTTTAATGGGTGAACCTCTTTCCAAAATTGACTCGTGTGTGCTTAGCATTTAACCATCACTGGCGTAGTCAGTGGTAAAGAAGCTCACTTGCCCCAGGTAGCTGCAGTTTGGCAATTGAGTAACCCCATTTGAACCGGTCCTGAGGTCAGCAGTGGCTGACACATTTCACTGGAAGCTGATCTAGGAACAAGTCAGGAGCTTTAGCCAACACAGAATGAGTCACTCCAAGGTCGAGCCCATAAATCTGGGAATTTGCTATGTGAGTGAATTCGGTGCAGTGAGGGAGGAAGGACCCTTCTGGCCTTTTACAAAGAGGAGTGGATGGCATGGTAGCATAGCGGTTAGCACTGCTGCATCACAGTGCTAGGGACCTGGGTTCAATTCCGGCCTTGAGTCTTCACTGTGTGGAATTTGCACGTTCTCCCCATGTCTGCGTGGGTTTCCGTCGGATGCCCCGGTTTCCTCCCACAGTCTGAAAGACATGCTGATATAAAATTCTCCCTCCGTGTACGCAAACGGATGCCGGAGTGTGGCAACTCGGGGATTTTCACAGTAACTCCGCTGCAGTGTTAATGTAAGCCTACATATGACACTAAGAAATAAACTAAACTTTATGAACTGGGGATCTTACCAAATTAGCCAACGTAACTTGCCCTTCATGAACCCATACTGAGTCTTCCCAATGGGACAGTTTGTATCCAGATGTCTCGTTATTTCTTCCTTGATGAATCAAACATATCTACTATAGAAGTTAAGGTAACCAGTCTATAGTTACCGTTACCTTGATGATTCAAACATAGCTACTACAGAAGTTAAGGTAACCAGCCTATAGTTACCCGCCTTTTGTCTACCTCCTTTTTTAAACAGTGGTGTCACATTTGCTGTTTTCCAGTACTGAGGGAGTGCTGCAGTGTCTGAGGGTCAATACTGAGGGAGTGCTGCACTGTCCGAGGTTCAGTACGAAGGAAGCGCTGCAATGTCAGTGTGTTAGTACTGAGGGAGTACTGTAATATCTGAGGGTTAGTACTGGGAATGCTGCACTGTCAGTGGGTCAGTACTGAGAGAATGCTGCACTGTTGATCAGTAATGAGGGAGTGTTGTGCTATCAGAGGGTCAGTACAGAGGGAGTGCTGCACTGTCAGAGGGACAGTACTGAGGGACTGCTGCACTGTCAGCAGGTCAGTACTGAGAGAGTGCTGCACTAACCGAATCAATACTGTGGGAGTGCTGCAATGTTAGAGGGTCAGTATTGAGGGAGTGTTGCCCTGTCAGAGGGTTAAACATAGAAACATAGAAAACCACAGCACAAAACAGGCCCTTCGGCCCCACAAGTTGTACCGAACATATCTTTCAGTGATCAGTACTCTGGGAGTGCTGCACTGTCAGAGGGTCAGTACGAAGGGAGGCTGCAATGTCAGGGGGTTAGGACGAAGGAAGCGCTGTAATGTCAGAGGGTCAGTAATGAGGGAGTTTTCTGCTGTCAGGGGGCCTGTACTGTGGGAGTGCTGCACCTTCAGAGGGTTAGTACTGAGGGAGTCCTGCAGTGTCTGAGGGTTAGTGTTGAGGGAAAACTGCCAGCAGGTCAGGAGTGTGGGAGTGCTGCAATGTCAGAGAGTTAGTACTGAGGGAGTGTTGTACTGTCAGTGGATTAGTACAAATGGAGTCCTACACTGAGCGTTAGTGCTGAGGTAAAGCTGCACTGTCAACAGGTCAGTACTGAGGGACTATTGCACTGTCGGAGGGTCAGTACGATGGGAGGCTGCAATGTCAGAGAGTTATTACTGAGGGTGTTTTGCGCTGTTAGGGGGTCAGTACTGTGGCAGTGCTGCACTGTCAGAGGGTTAGTACTGACAGAGTGCTGCACCGTCAGAAGGTTGGTACTGAGGGAGTGCTGCAATGTCAGAGAGTTAGTTTAGTACTGAGGGAGTGCTGCATTGTCAGAGAGTTAGTTTAGTACTGAGGGAGTGCTGCATTGTCAGAGAGTTAGTTTAGTACTGAGGGAGTGCTGCATTGTCAGTGGATTAGTACAAAGGGAGTCCTGCACTGTCTGAGAATTAGTACTGAGGGAAAGCTGCACTGTCAGCAGGTCAGTACTGAGAGTGTTGCACTGTCCGAGGGTCAATAATGAGCGAGTGCTGCTCTGACAGACGGAATACACTCTGTCAGAGGGTCAGTACTGTGGGAGTACCGCATTGTCAGAGGATCAGTAATGAGGGAGTGCCGCACTGTCAGAGGGTCAGCACTGAGGGAGTGCTGCACTGTCAGAGGGTCAGTACTGAGGGAGTGCTGCACTGTCAGAGGGTCAGTACTGTGGGAGTACCGCATTGTCAGAGGATCAGTAATGAGGGAGCGCAGCATTGTCAGAGAGTCAGTACTGAGTGAGTGCTGCACTGTCAGAGAGTCAGTACTGAGGGAGTGCTGCTCTGACAGAAGGTCAGTACTGAGGGAGTGCTGCCGTGTCAGAGGGTCAGTAATGAGGGAGTACTACACTGTCAGAGGGTCAGTACGAAGGGAGTGCTGCACTGTCAATGCTGAGTCCCGAGGGAGTGCTGCATTGTGAGAGGATCAGTACGAAGGGAGCGCTGCAATATCAGAGGGTTAGTACTGAGGGAGTGCTGCACTGTCAGCGGGTCAGTACTGAGGGAGTGCCGCACTGTCACAATGTCGGTAATGGGGGAGTATTGCGCTGTCAGAGGGTCAGTACGAAGGGAGCGCTGCAATGTCAGAGGGTCAGTACTGAGGGATGCCACAATGCTAGACGCTCAGTACTGAGGGAGTGCTGCATTGTCAGAGGGTCAGTAATGAGGGAGTGTTGCGGTGTCAGAGGGTCAGTAGAAAGATGGAATTGCACTGTCAGAGAGTCAGTACTAAGGGAGTGCAGCACTGTTGGAGGTTCAGCACTGTGGGAGTGCTGCTCTGACAGATGGTCAGTACTGAAGGAGTGCTGCCCAGTCAGAGGGTCAATAATGAGGGAGTGCTGCACTGTCAGAGGGTCAGTAATGAGGGAGCACAACACTGTCAGAGAGTCAGTAGTGAGTGAGTGCTGCACTGTCAATGCTGAGTCCTGTGGGTAAGTACTGAGGAAGCTCCGCGCTGCCAGAGGGTCAGTAATGAGGGACTGTTGCATTGTTTGAGGGTCAGTACAAAGGGAGTGCCACACTGTTGGAGAGTTGGGGCTGAGGGACTGCTGCACGCTCAGGGGACAGTACGGAGGGAGTGCTGCACTGTCAGGGTCAGTTCAGAGTGAGAGGTGCACTGTCAATGGGTCAGTGCCGAGAGAAGTCTGCACTGTCAGAAGGATTAGTACTCGGGGAGTGCTGCACTGTCAGAGGGTCATTAATGAGGCATTGTTGCACTGTCAAAGGGTCAGTACTGAGTGAGTGCTGCACTGTCATAGAGTTAGTTTAGATGGAGAGTTGCACTGTCAGAGGGTCTGTACTGTGAGAGTGCTGCAATATCTGAGGATTTGAACTGAGGGTTTGCCACACTGTCAGAGGGTCAGTGCTGAGGGAGTGCCGCACTCTCAGAGGGTCAGTACTGAGAGAGTGCTGCAATGTCAGAGGGTCAGTGCTGAGGGAGTGCTGCAATGTCAGAGGGTCAGTGCTTAGGGAGTGCTGCAATGTCAGAGGGTCAGTGCTGAGGGAGTGCTGCAATGTCAGAGGGTCAGTGCTTAGGGAGTGCTGCAATGTCAGAGGGTCAGTGCTGAGGGAGTGCTGCAATGTCAGAGGGTCAGTGCTGAGGGAGTGCTGCAATGTCAGAGGGTCAGTGCTTAGGGAGTGCTGCAATGTCAGAGGGTCAGTGCTGAGGGAGTGCTGCAATGTCAGAGGGTCAGTGCTGAGGGAGTGCTGCACTGTCAGAGTGTCAGTGCTGAGGGAGTGCCCACTGTCAGAGGGTCAGTACGAAGGGAGTGCTGCAATGTCAGAGGGTCAGTACTGTGGGAGTGCTGTAATGTCAGAGGGTCTGTGCTGAGGGAGTGCCGCACTGTCAGAGGGTCTGTGCTGAGGGAGTGCTGCAATGTCAGAAGGTTAGCACTGAGGGAGTGCTGCAATGTTTAAGGGTAGTACTGAGGGAAAGCTGCACTGTCCGCGGGTCAGTAATTAGGGAGTGTTGCGTGTTAGATGGTCAGGACTGAGAGAGTGCTGCACTGTCAGAGAGTTAGTACAGAGGGAGTGCTGCACTGTCAGAGGGTCAGTAATGAGGGAGTTTTCTGCTGTCAGGGGGCCTGTACTGTGGGAGTGCTGCACCTTCAGAGGGTTAGTACTGAGGGAGTCCTGCAGTGTCTGAGGGTTAGTGTTGAGGGAAAACTGCCAGCAGGTCAGGAGTGTGGGAGTGCTGCAATGTCAGAGAGTTAGTACTGAGGGAGTGTTGTACTGTCAGTGGATTAGTACAAATGGAGTCCTACACTGAGCGTTAGTGCTGAGGTAAAGCTGCACTGTCAACAGGTCAGTACTGAGGGACTATTGCACTGTCGGAGGGTCAGTACGATGGGAGGCTGCAATGTCAGAGAGTTATTACTGAGGGTGTTTTGCGCTGTTAGGGGGTCAGTACTGTGGCAGTGCTGCACTGTCAGAGGGTTAGTACTGACAGAGTGCTGCACCGTCAGAAGGTTGGTACTGAGGGAGTGCTGCAATGTCAGAGAGTTAGTTTAGTACTGAGGGAGTGCTGCATTGTCAGAGAGTTAGTTTAGTACTGAGGGAGTGCTGCATTGTCAGAGAGTTAGTTTAGTACTGAGGGAGTGCTGCATTGTCAGTGGATTAGTACAAAGGGAGTCCTGCACTGTCTGAGAATTAGTACTGAGGGAAAGCTGCACTGTCAGCAGGTCAGTACTGAGAGTGTTGCACTGTCCGAGGGTCAATAATGAGCGAGTGCTGCTCTGACAGACGGAATACACTCTGTCAGAGGGTCAGTACTGTGGGAGTACCGCATTGTCAGAGGATCAGTAATGAGGGAGTGCCGCACTGTCAGAGGGTCAGCACTGAGGGAGTGCTGCACTGTCAGAGGGTCAGTACTGAGGGAGTGCTGCACTGTCAGAGGGTCAGTACTGTGGGAGTACCGCATTGTCAGAGGATCAGTAATGAGGGAGCGCAGCATTGTCAGAGAGTCAGTACTGAGTGAGTGCTGCACTGTCAGAGAGTCAGTACTGAGGGAGTGCTGCTCTGACAGAAGGTCAGTACTGAGGGAGTGCTGCCGTGTCAGAGGGTCAGTAATGAGGGAGTACTACACTGTCAGAGGGTCAGTACGAAGGGAGTGCTGCACTGTCAATGCTGAGTCCCGAGGGAGTGCTGCATTGTGAGAGGATCAGTACGAAGGGAGCGCTGCAATATCAGAGGGTTAGTACTGAGGGAGTGCTGCACTGTCAGCGGGTCAGTACTGAGGGAGTGCCGCACTGTCACAATGTCGGTAATGGGGGAGTATTGCGCTGTCAGAGGGTCAGTACGAAGGGAGCGCTGCAATGTCAGAGGGTCAGTACTGAGGGATGCCACAATGCTAGACGCTCAGTACTGAGGGAGTGCTGCATTGTCAGAGGGTCAGTAATGAGGGAGTGTTGCGGTGTCAGAGGGTCAGTAGAAAGATGGAATTGCACTGTCAGAGAGTCAGTACTAAGGGAGTGCAGCACTGTTGGAGGTTCAGCACTGTGGGAGTGCTGCTCTGACAGATGGTCAGTACTGAAGGAGTGCTGCCCAGTCAGAGGGTCAATAATGAGGGAGTGCTGCACTGTCAGAGGGTCAGTAATGAGGGAGCACAACACTGTCAGAGAGTCAGTAGTGAGTGAGTGCTGCACTGTCAATGCTGAGTCCTGTGGGTAAGTACTGAGGAAGCTCCGCGCTGCCAGAGGGTCAGTAATGAGGGACTGTTGCATTGTTTGAGGGTCAGTACAAAGGGAGTGCCACACTGTTGGAGAGTTGGGGCTGAGGGACTGCTGCACGCTCAGGGGACAGTACGGAGGGAGTGCTGCACTGTCAGGGTCAGTTCAGAGTGAGAGGTGCACTGTCAATGGGTCAGTGCCGAGAGAAGTCTGCACTGTCAGAAGGATTAGTACTCGGGGAGTGCTGCACTGTCAGAGGGTCATTAATGAGGCATTGTTGCACTGTCAAAGGGTCAGTACTGAGTGAGTGCTGCACTGTCATAGAGTTAGTTTAGATGGAGAGTTGCACTGTCAGAGGGTCTGTACTGTGAGAGTGCTGCAATATCTGAGGATTTGAACTGAGGGTTTGCCACACTGTCAGAGGGTCAGTGCTGAGGGAGTGCCGCACTCTCAGAGGGTCAGTACTGAGAGAGTGCTGCAATGTCAGAGGGTCAGTGCTGAGGGAGTGCTGCAATGTCAGAGGGTCAGTGCTTAGGGAGTGCTGCAATGTCAGAGGGTCAGTGCTGAGGGAGTGCTGCAATGTCAGAGGGTCAGTGCTTAGGGAGTGCTGCAATGTCAGAGGGTCAGTGCTGAGGGAGTGCTGCAATGTCAGAGGGTCAGTGCTGAGGGAGTGCTGCAATGTCAGAGGGTCAGTGCTTAGGGAGTGCTGCAATGTCAGAGGGTCAGTGCTGAGGGAGTGCTGCAATGTCAGAGGGTCAGTGCTGAGGGAGTGCTGCACTGTCAGAGTGTCAGTGCTGAGGGAGTGCCCACTGTCAGAGGGTCAGTACGAAGGGAGTGCTGCAATGTCAGAGGGTCAGTACTGTGGGAGTGCTGTAATGTCAGAGGGTCTGTGCTGAGGGAGTGCCGCACTGTCAGAGGGTCTGTGCTGAGGGAGTGCTGCAATGTCAGAAGGTTAGCACTGAGGGAGTGCTGCAATGTTTAAGGGTAGTACTGAGGGAAAGCTGCACTGTCCGCGGGTCAGTAATTAGGGAGTGTTGCGTGTTAGATGGTCAGGACTGAGAGAGTGCTGCACTGTCAGAGAGTTAGTACAGAGGGAGTGCTGCACTGTCAGAGGGTCAGTACTGAGGGAGTGCTGCACTTTCTGAGGGTTAGTGTTGAGGGAAAGTTGCACAGTCAGCAGGTCAGGAGAGTGGGAGTGCTGCAATGTCAGAGAGTTAGTTAGTACTGAGGGAGTGCTGCACGACAGAGGGTCAGTACTGAGGGAGTCCTGCACTGTGAGACGGTTAATACTGAGGAAATGCGGCACTGTCAGAGGGTCAGTACTGAGGGAGTGCTGCACTGTCAGAGGGTCAGTACTGAGGGAGTGCTGCATTGTCAGAGGGTCAGTACTGAGGGAGTGCTGCACTGTCAGAGGGTCAGTGCTGAGGGTGTGCTGCACTGTCAATGGTCAGAACTGAGAGAGTGCTGCAATTTCAGATGGTCAGTACAGAGGGAGAGCTACACCGTCTGAAGGTCAGTACGATGGGATCGCTGCACTGTCAGAGGGTCAGGACTGAGGGAGTGCTGCAATCTCTGAGAGTCAGTACAAAGGGAGTGCCACTTTGTCGGAGGGTTGGTACTGTGGGAGTGCTGCACTCTGAGTGTTAGTACAAAGGGAGTGCTGCACTGTCAGCTGGTCAGTACTGAGAGTGCTGCACTGTCCGAGGGTCAATAATGAGAGAGTGTTGCGCTGTCAGAGAGTCAGTACAGAGGGAGTGCTGCACTGTCAGAGGGTCAGTATTGAGGGAGTTCTACACTGTCAGAGGGTTGGTACTGAGGGAGTGCTGCACTGTCGGAGGGTTGGTACTGAGGGAGTGATGTACTGTCCGAGGATTAATGCAAAGGGAGTGCCTCAATGTCAGAGGGTCGGGATAAAGTGAGTGCTGCAATGTCAGAGGGTCAGGACGTAATGAGCGAAGTGAACGAACTTTCAGAGGATTAGTACTGAGGGCGTGCTGCAAGGTCTGAGGGTTAGTATGAGGGAAAGATACACGGTCAGTGGGTCGGTACTTTGAGTGCTGCACTGTCAGAGGGTCAATAATGAGGGAGTGTTGCTCTGTCAGAGTGTCAGTGCAGAGGGCGTACCGAACTGTCAGACGGCTAGTACTGTGGGAGTGCTGCACTATCAGAGGGTCAGTACTGAGGGAGTGCTGCACAGTCAGAGGGTCGGTACTGAGGGAGTGCTGCACAGTCAGAGGGTTAGTACTGAGGGAGTGCTGCACAGTCAGAGGGTCGGTACTGAGGGTCAGTCCAAAGGGAGTGCTGCAATGCCAGAGAGTGAGTACTGAGGATTTGCTGCAACAGCTGAGGGTTAGTGCTGAGGGAGTTCTGCACTGTCAAAGGGCAATACTGAGAGAGTGCTGAACTGTCAATGCTCAGTCCTGAGGGAGTGCTGAATTGTCAGAGGGTCAGTACTGTGGGAGTGTTGCACTGTCAGAGGGTCAGTACTGAGGGTGTGCAGCACTGTCGGTGGGTCAGTACTGAGAGAGTGCGCCACTGTCAGTGAGTCAATACTGAGGGAGTGTTGCTCTGTCAGAGGGTCAGTACTGAGGGAGTGCTGCACTGTCAAAGGACAAAGAACAATACAGCACAGGAACAGGCCCTTCGGCCCTCCAAGCCCGTGCCGCTCTCTGGTCCAAACTAGACCATTCTTTTGTATCCTTCCATTCCCACTCCGTTCATGTGGCTATCTAGATAAGTCTTAAACGTTCCCAGTGTGTCCGCCTCCACCACCTTGCCTGGCAGCGCATTCCAGGCCCCAACCTCCCTCTGTGTAAAATATGTCCTTCTGATATCTGTGTTAAACCTCCCCCCCTTCACCTTGAATCTATGACCCCTCGTGAACGTCACCACCGACCTGGGGAAAAGCTTCCCACCGTTCACCCTATCTATGCCTTTCATAATTTTATACACCTCTATTAAGTCTCCCCTCATCCTCCATCTTTCCAGGGAGAACAACCCCAGTTTACCCAATCTCTCCTCATAACTAAGCCCCTCCAAACCAGGCAACATCCTGGTAAACCTCCTCTGTACTCTCTCCAAAGCCTCCACGTCCTTCTGGTAGTGTGGCTACCAGAACTGGATGCAGTATTCCAAATGCGGCCGAACCAACGTTCTATACATCTGCAACATCAGACCCCAACTTTTATACTCTATGCCCCATCCTATAAAGGCAAGCATACCGTATACCTTCTTCACCACCTTCTCCACTTGTGATGTCACCTTCAAGGATCTGTGGACTTGCACACCCAGGTCCCTCTGCGTATCTACACCCTTTATGGTTCTGCCATTTATCGTATAGCTCCTCCCTACATTATTTCTACCAAAATGCATCACTTCGCATTGATCAGAATTGAACTCCATCTGCCATTTCTTTGCCCACATTTCCAGCTTATCTATATCCTTCTGTAGCCTCTGACAATGCTCCTCACTATCTGCAAGTCCAGCCAATTTTGTGTCGTCCGCAAACTTACTGATCACCCCAGTTACACCTTCTTCCAGATCGTTTATATAAATCACAAACGGCAGAGGTCCTAATACAGAGCCCTGTGGAACACCACTAGTCACAGGCCTCCAGCCGGAAAAAGACCCTTCCACTACCACGGATTCATGAAGGGCAAGTCATGCCTCACAAATTTGATTTAATTTTTTGAGGAGGTAACTAAGTGTGTTGATGAAGGTAGGGCAGTTGATGTCATATACATGGATTTTAGTAAGGCGTTTGATAATGTCCCCCATGGTCGGCTTATGATGAAAGTGAGGAGGTGTGGGATAGAGGGAAAGTTGGCCGATTGGATAGGTAACTGGCTGTCTGATCAAAGACAGAGGGTGGTGGTGGATGGAAAATTTTCGGATTGGAGGCAGGTTGCTAGCGGAGTGCCACAGGGATCAGTGCTTAATCCTCTGCTCTTTGTGATTTTTGTTAATGACTTAGAGGAGGGGGCTGAAGGGTGGATCAGTAAATTTGCTGATGACACCAAGATTGGTGGAGTAGTGGATGAGGTGGAGGGCTGTTGTAGGCTGCAAAGAGACATAGATGGGATGCAAAGCTGGGCTGAAAAATGGCAAATGGAGTTTAACCCTGATAAATGTGAGGTGATTCATTTTGGTAGGACTAATTTAAATGTGGATTACAGGGTCAAAGGTAGGGTTCTGAAGACTGGAGGAACAGAGAGTTCTTGGGGTCCATGTCCACAGATCTCTAAAGGTTGCCACTCAAGTGGATAGAGCTGTGAAGAAGGCCTATAGTGTGTTAGCTTTTATTAACAGGGGGTTGGAGTTTAAGAGCCGTGGGGTTATGCTGCAACTGTACAGGACCTTGGTGAGACCACATTTGGAATATTATATAGAAATAGAAACCCTACAGTGCAGAAGGAGGCCATTCGGCCCATCGAGTCTGCACCGACCACAATCCCACCCAGGCCCTACCCCCACATATTTACCCGCTAATCTACGCATCAGGACTCTAAGGGGCAATTTTTTTTTAACCTGGCCAATCAACCTAACCCGCACATCTTTGGACGGTGGGAGGAAACCGGAGCACCCGGAGGAAACCCACGCAGACACGAGGAGAATGTGCAAACTCCACACAGACAGTGACCGAGCCAGGAATTGAACCCGGGACCCTGGAGCTGTGAAGCAGCAGTGCTAACCACTGTGCTACCGTGCCGCCCCGTGTGCAGTTCTGGTCACCTCACTATAAGAAGGATGTGGAAGCGCTGGAAAGAGTGCAGAGGAGATTTACCAGGATGCTGCCTGGTTTGGAGGGTAGGTCTTATGAGGAAAGGTTGAGGGAGCTAGGGCTGTTCTCTCTGGAGCGGAGGAAGCTGAGGGGAGACTTAATAGAGGTTTATAAAATGATGAAGGGGATAGATAGAGTGAACGTTCAAAGACTATTTCCTCGGGTGGATGGAGCTATTACAAGGGGGCATAACTATAGGGTTCATGGTGGGAGATATAGGAAGGATATCAGAGGTAGGTTCTTTACGCAGAGAGTGGTTGGGGTGTGGAATGGACTGCCTGCAGTGATAGTGGAGTCAGACACTTTAGGAACATTTAAGCGGTTATTGGATAGGCACATGGAGCACACCAGGATGATAGGGAGTGGGATAGCTTGATCTTGGTTTCAGATAAAGCTCGGCACAACATCGTGGGCCGAAGGGCCTGTTCTGTGCTGTACTGTTCTATATTCTATGTTCTACCACCCTCTGTCTTCTGTGCCCAAGCCAGTTCTCCACCCATCTAGCCACCTCCCCCTTTATCCCATGAGATCCAACCTTTTGCACCAGCCTACCATGAGGGACTTTGTCAAACGCTTTACTAAAGTCCATATAGACGACATCTACGGCCCTTCCCTCGTCAACCATTCTTGTCACTTCTTCAAAAAACTCCACCAGGTTAGTGAGGCATGACCTCCCTCTCACAAAACCATGCTGACTATCGTTAATGAGTTTATTCCTTTCTAAATGCGCATACATCCTATCTCTAAGAATCTTCTCCAACAACTTCCCCACCATGGACGTCAAGTTGACCGGCCTATAATTACCCGGGTTATCCTTCCTACCCTTCTTAAATAATGGGACTGATGCACATCAATTTAGACACAAGGCTCGAAGCTCAGTAAATGAAGGCTTTTATTTACTATTAATGAAGCTATCAGAACTTATGTACACTATCTCAGACTGAAGGGGTCCCGGCCAGAGCAGGGACTCTTATACCTCTCCCAGGAGGCGGAGCCCGACTGGGATGTGCCACAACACTATCATACAAAGGTGTAACAACCCCACCCTAACCCAACAGCAACAATAGTACAATCCAACAGTAACCTATATACATCCTTGTAGTCCTGGCCAGCCCCTGGCTCAGCACTATCCAGTGGGAACCAACGATGGTTCACCACATTCACCCCTCCTTTGAAAACAAAGGCCGGCGGGGTACAAAAACCAGAATAAAATGTCAGCAGTCTATAAGTTCAGACGGTCAGGGGGACTGCACCATCGTTGTGACCTCCTCAATACCGGTGGTGACACCGGAGTAGGCACTTGCGGTGGCGTTCTCCCCAAAACGGCGTCCAGCTGTTCTTCCACGGACTCACAGGCCGGTTGACCCTGAGGTGACGGTAGTCCAGGGGATCCTGACACGCCCTGCGGTGGCGACCATCTTCTGGGCTCAGGCAAGCTGTACATGGGAGTAAAATGGTTAAGCAACGGTCCCGATGCTGCCTGCGCCGTGTCCGGGGACGAAACGAGAGATAATGGGTTTGTTACTGGGGATATGGGAGCGACAGGGATTGCTACGTCCCCTGCTGGCGCCAGGTCTCGGATCGAGACCGTGTCCTCTCGCCCGTCAGGGTATGCCACATAGGCATACTGAGGGTTGGCGTGGAGGAGATGGACCTGTTCAACCAAGGTGTCGGACTTGCGGGCCCTTACATGTCGCCGCAGGAGGACGGGTCCTGGGTACGTCAACCAAGATGGTAAAGATATCCCCGAGGAAGACTTCCGAGGGAATGAGAACATCCTCTCATGGGGAGTAGCATTGGTTGCCGTGCACAGGAGGGAGCGAATAGAGTGGAGCGCATCAGGGAGCACCTCTTGCCAACGGGAGACTGGAAGACCTTTGGACTTCAACGCCAGTACGACAGCCTTCCAGACTGTAGCATTCTGTCGTTCCACCTGTCCATTACCCCTAGGGTTGTAACCCATGGTCCTACTAGAGGCAATCCCGTATGAGAGCAGGAATTGCCTCAAGTCATCGCTCATGAACGACGAGCCCTTGTCGCTATGGATGTAGCTGGGGTACCCGAACAGGATAAAAAGATCACGGAATGCCTTGATCACCGTGGCAGCGGATGTATCAGAGCAGGGAACAACGAAAGGGAACCGGGAGTACTCATCGATGATGTTTAGAAAGTACACGTTCCGATCTGTTGAGGGAAGGGGGCCCTTAAAATCAACACTCAGTCTCTCGAAGGGACGAGTGGCCTTGACCAAATGTGCCCGGTCAGGTCGGTAAAAGTGCGCTTTGCATTCCGCGCAAATCCGACAGCTCCTTGTTACCGACCTGACGTCCTCCACCGAGTAAGGCAGGTTGCGGGCTTTTACAAAGTGGTAGAGCCGAGTGACCCCAGGATGGCACAGATCATTATGGAGGGCGTTCAAACGATCCTCCTGAATACTAGCGCATGTTCCACGCGAGAGGGCATCCGAGGGCTCATTGAGTTTCCCTGGACGATACATGATATCATAGTTATAGGTGGAGAGTTCAATTCTCCACCGCAAGATCTTGTCATTTTTGATCTTGCCCATCTGCGTGTTGTTAAACATGAACGCCATGGACCGCTGGTCCGTGATCAGGGTGAACCATTTTCCCGCCAAGTAATGGCGCCAGTGTCTGACGGCCTCCACAATGGCCTGGGCCTCCTTTTCCACTGCTGAATGCCGAATTTCGGGGCCTTGGAGGGTGCGGGAAAAAAATGCGACGGGCCTGCCCGCCTGGTTAAGTGTGGCGGCCAGGGCGAAATCAGATGCATCGCTTTCCACCTGAAAGGGGATGGATTCGTCTACCGCGTGCATCGTAGCTTTCGAGATGTCGTCTTTCAATTTCTTGAAGGCCAATTGGGCCTCTGGCGTTCGGGGAAAAGTCGTGGACTTAATAAGCGGACGAGCCTTGTCCGCGTAGTTGGGAACCCACTGTGCATAATAAGAGAAGAAGCTTAGGCATCTTCTCAGTGCTTTAGCACTAGCAGGCAAGGGAAGTTCAGCAAGGGGGTGCATACGGTCTGGATCAGGGCCAATGACCCCGTTTTCCACCACGTATCCTAGCATAGCTAAACGGCGCGTACGAAACACACACTTCTCCCTGTTGTAGGTCAAGCTCAGGCGAGATGCAGTGCGTACGAAGTTCTGGAGGTTTGTGTCGTGGTCCTGCTGGTCATGGCCGCAGATGGTGACATTATCCAGGTATGGGAAGGTAGCCCGCAGCCTGTTCTGGTCCACCATTTGGTCCATAGCACGCTGGAAGACCGAGACCCCAATGGTGACACCAAAGGGAACCCTAAGAAAATGATACAAGCGACCATCCGCCTCAAAAGCCGTGTATTGTCGGTCCTCTGGGCGAATGGGGAGTTGGTGGTAGGCGGACTTGAGGTCTATGGTGGAGAACACCCGGTATTGCGCAATCTGATTGACCATATCAGATATGCGCGGGAGAGGATACGCATCCAGCTGCGTATATCGGTTAATGGTCTGACTGTAGTCAATGACCATCCGGGGTTTGTTCCCGCTCTTGACCACCACAACCTGTGCTCTCCACGGACTAACACTGGGTTGTATGATTCCTTCTTTGAGGAGCCGCTGAACCTCGGATCTAATGAAGATCCGATCCTCAGTGCTGTAACGCCTACTTTTAGTAGTGACGGGCTTGCAGCCTGGTACCAGATTCTGAAACAAGGAGGGAGTGGTGATCTTTAACGTCGAGAGGTTGGGCAATTTGGAGGCTGCTGCTGCTTTCCCACTGCCAGCGAAGGGAGTGGCCCACCGTACTGTAGGATTACACTCCTCATGTGGACCATGAAGTTTAGTCCGAGAAGTATTGGCGCGCAAAGATACGGCAACACAAGGAGCTTGAAGCGCTCGTAAACTGTGCCCTGTACTTTCAAGGTTACCACGCAACTCCCTAGCACGGCAACAGACCGGGACCTTGATGCCATAGAGATTGTCTGTTTGGCAGGTTGAATCTGGAGTCCACACCTCTTTACAGTGTCTGGGTGGATAAAGCTCTCAGTGCTCCCGCTGTCAAACAGACAATAAAGCACATGATTGTTTACCTGGATATTCATCATTGAACGATCGAGTCTATGAGGCCTGGCCTGGTCCAGGATGATCGACGCCACTGTTGGTTCATGAACGCCACTGCAGGCAGCTGAAATTGATGCGGAGGACCCCTGCTGGTCGTTCGAGGTCAGTGTCGACCAACATGGCTGCCCCCATGAATCGCACGTGGGTGAGGGCGCCAAACTCCGTGACCCCTGGTTGTCATACTCCTCCGACTCCATCGACCGTAATGGCGTCGTCCTGGCCTCGCACGTGGACGAACCCCGCGACAACTTCGACGATGATGATGATCCAAGCTCCGAAGAATCGCAGGCCGCACTGCCGTTCCTGGGTTTCAATCGGCAGACTTTTGCATAATGCCCTTTTTTACCGCATGCGGTGCACAATACCGCTTTAGCGGGGCACTTTTGCCGGGTATGTTTTGCTCCTCCACAGAAGTAGCACCGCGGGCCGCATGGGGCTGCAGGCGTCGTCTGGCCCGAATGGGAGCACGCCATTACGCAGCATTTCGAACCCGAGGGGCGAGGAGGGATTTGCGACTACTCCTGCCACGTTGTCTCCATGTGGTCCTCTGGATATAAGACTAAGCTCTTTGAAGCCGACTCGAGCATCTCTGCTAACTCGATGGCCTGGGTAAGATTAAGGTTACCCTTTTCCAACAGTTTAAGTCGAATGTATGACGATCCGACCCCGGCCACAAACGCATCTCGGGCGAGGTCGTACATGCTCTGCTCAGCCGACACAGCTTTGCAGTCACAGCCCCTGGCTAGCTGTAAGAGTTCATTGGCATAGTCCTCCATCGTTTCGCCAGACTGCCGTCGTCGAGTGGCTAGGAGGTAACGAGCGTGTATCTCGTTAGGTGGTTTTGTATAGCGCTTCTTTAGAAGCTCGAGGGCCTTAGCAATCCACACCAAACCAATCCAATCCAAGTAACGGCATCCAATCCAATCTAATCCAATGCAAGTAACGGCATCCAATCCAATCCAATCCAAGTCACGGCATCCAATCCAATTCAATCCAATCCAATCCAATCCAATCCAATCCATTCCAACCCAAGTAACGGCATCCAATCCAATCCAATCCAATCCACTCCCAACCAATCCAATGCAAGTAACGGCATCCAATCAAATCCAATCGAATCCAATCCAATCCAATCCAGTTCAATCCAATCCAATCCAATCCAATCCAATCCATTCCAATCCATTCCAATCCAAGTAACGGCATCCAATCCAATCCAAACAAATCCAATCCAAGTAACAGCATCCAATCCAAACGAATCCAATCCAATCCAAGTAACAGCATCCAATCCAATCCAATCAATTCCAATCCAAGATACGGCGTCCAATCCAATCCAATCCAATGCATACAAGTAACGGCATCCAATCGAATCCAATCCAATCGAATCCAATCCAATCCAATCCATTCCAATCAAAGTAACGGTATCCAATCCAATACAATCAAAGTAACGGCATCCAATCCAATCCAATCCTATGCAATCCAATCCAAGTAACGGCATCCGATCCAATCCAATCCATTCCAATGCAATCAAATCCAATCCAATCCAAGTAACGGCATCCAATGCAATCCAATCCAATCCAGTCCAATCCCAGTATCAGCATCCAATCCAGTCCAATTCAATCCAATCCAATCGAATTGATTCCAATCCAATCCAATCCAATCCAAGTCACGGCATCCAATCCAATCCAATCCAATCTAATCCAATTCAATCCAATCCAAGTAACGGCATCCAATCCAACCCAATCCAAACCAATTCAATCCAATCCAAGTAACGGCATCCAATCCAATCCAATCTAATCCAACCCAATCCAAGTAACGTCATCCAATCCAATCCAATCCAATCCAAGTCACGGCATCCAATCCAATCCAATCCAATCCAATCCATTCCAACCCAAGTAACGGCATCCAATCCAATCCAATCCAATCCACTCCAAACCAATCCAATCCAACTAACGGCATCCAATCCAATCCAAACGAATCCAATCGAATCCAATCCAGTCCAATCCAATCCAATCCAATCCAGTCCCATCCAATCCAATCCAATCCAATCCATTCCAATCCAAGTAACGGCATCCAATCCAATCCAATCCAATCCAAACCATTCCAATCCAAGTAACGGCATCCAATCCAATCGAATCCAATCCAATCCAATACAAGGAATGGCATGCAATCCAATCCAATCCAATCCATTCAAATCCAATCCAATACAATCCAAGATACGGCATCCAATGCAATCCAATCCAATCCACTACAAGTAACGGCATCCAATCCAATCCAATCGAATCCAATCCAATCCAATCCATTCCAATCAAATTAACGGCATCCAATCCAATCCAATCCAATCCAAGTAACGGCATCCAATCCAATCCAATCCAATCCAATCCAAGTAACGGCATCCAATCCTATCCAATCGAATCCAAGTAACGGCATCCAATCCAATTCAATCCATTCCAATCCAATCAAATCAAATCCAATCCAAGTAACGGCATCCAATCCAATACAGTCCAATCCAAGTAACGGCATCCAATCCAATCCAATCCACTCCAATCACATCCCATCCAAATATCGGGATCCAATCCAGTCCAATTCAATCCAATCCAATCGAATCCAATCCAATCCAATCCAAGTAACGGCATCCAATCCAATCCAATCCAAACTAATCCAATCCAATCCAATCCAAGTGACGGCATCCAGTCCAACCCAATCCAAACCAATTCAATCCAATCCAAGTAACGGCATCCAATCCAATCCAATCCAATCCAATCCACTCCAATCCATTCCAAATAACGGCATCCAATCCTATCCAATTCAATCCAATCCAAGTAACGGCATCCAATCAAATCCAATCCAATCCAAGTAACGCCATCCAATTCAATCCAATCCATTCCAATCCAAACCAATGCAATCCAAGTAACGTCATCCAATGCAATCCAATCGATTCCAATCCAATCCAAGTAACGGCATCCAATCCAATACAATCCAATGCAGTTACGGCATCCAGTCTAATCCAGTCCAATCCAATTGAATCCAGTCCAAGTAACGGCATCCAATCCAATCCAATCCAATCCAAGTAACGGCATCCAATCCAATCCAATCCAATCCAATGCAATCAAATCCAATCCAACCCAATCCAATCCAAGTAACGGCATCCAATCCAATCCAATCCAATCCAATCCATTCCAAATAACGGCATCCAATCCAATCCAATCCAATCCAAGTAACGGCATCCAATCCAATCCAATCCAAGTAACGCCATCCAATCCAATCCAATCCATTCCAATCCAATCCAATGCAATCCAATCGAATCCAATCCAATCCAAGTAACGGCATCCAATCCAATCCAATCCAATCCAATCCAGGTAACGTCATTCAATCCAATCCAATCCAATCCAAGTCACGGCATCCAATCCAATCCAATCCAACCCAAGTAATGGCATCCAATCCAATCCAATCCAATCCACTCCAAACCCATCCAATCCAAGTAACGGCATCCAATCCAATCCAATCGAATCCAATCCAATCCAATCCAATCCACTCCATCCAATCCAATCCAATCCAATCCAATCAAATCAAATCCAATCCAATCCTATCCATTCCAATCCAAGTAAAGGCATCCAATACAATCCAATCCAATCCAAATCACTCCTATCCAAGTAACGGCATCCAATCAAATCCATTCCAATACAATCAAATCCAATCCAATACAATCCAAGATACGGCATCCAATGCAATCCAATCCAATCCAATACAAGTAACGGCATCCAATCCAATCCAATCCAATCCAATCCATTCCAATCAATGTAACGGCATCCAATCCAATCCATTCCAATCCAATCCAAGTAACGGCATCCAATCCAATCCAATCCAATCCAAGGAACGGCATCCAATCCTGTCCAATCCAATCCAAGTAACGGCATCCAATCAAATCCAATCCATTCCAATCGAATCAAATCCAATCCAATCCAATTCAAGTAACGGCATCCAATGCAATCCAGTCCAATCCAAGTAACGGCATCCAATCCAATCCAATCCAATCAAATCCAATCCAATCAAATCCCATCCAAGTATCGGCATCCAATCCAGTCCAATACAATCCAATCCAATCGAATTGAATCCAATCCAATCCAATCCAAGTAACGGCATCCAATCCAATCCAATCCAATCCAATCCAATCCAATCCATTCCAATCAAAGTAACGGCATCCAATCCAATCCAATCCAATCCAAGTAACGGCATCCAATCCAATCCAATCCAAGTAACGGCATCCAATCCTATCCAATCGAATCCAAGTAACGGCATCCAATCCAATTCAATACATTCCAATCCAAACAAATCAAATCTAATCCAAGTAACGGCATCCAATCCAATACAGTCCAATCCAAGTAACGGCATCTAATCCAATCCAATCCAATCACATCCCATCCAAATATCGGGATCCAATCCAGTCCAATTCAATCCAATCCAATCCAATCCAATCCAATCCAAGTAACGGCATCCAATCCAATCCAATCCAAACTAATCCAATCCAATCCAATCCAAGTGACGGCATCCAATCCAACCCAATCCAAACCAATTCAATCCAATCCAGGTAACGGCATCCAATCCAATCCAATCCAATCCATTCCAAATAACGGCATCCAATCCAATCCAATTCAATCCAATCCAAGTAACGGCATCCAATCAAATCCAATCCAATCCAAGTAACGCCATCCAATTCAATCCAATCCATTCCAATCCAAACCAATGCAATCCAAGTAACGGCATCCAATGCAATCCAATCGATTCCAATCCAATCCAAGTAACGGCATCCAATCCAATACAATCCAATGCAGTTACGGCATCCAGTCTAATCCAGTCCAATCCAATTGAATCCAGTCCAAGTAACGGCATCCAATCCAATCCAATCCAAGTAACGGCATCCAATCCAATCCAATCCAATCCAATGCAATCAAATCCAATCCAACCCAATCCAATCCAAGTAACGGCATCCAATCGAATCCAATCGAATCCAATCCAATCCATTCCAAATAACGGCATTCAATCCAATCCAATCCAATCCAAGTAACGCCATCCAATCCAATCCAATCCATTCCAATCCAATCCAATGCAATCCAAGTAACGGCATCCAATGCAATCCAATCGAATCCAATCCAATCCAAGTAACGGCATCCAATTCAATCCAATCCAATCCAATCCAATGCAGTAACGGCATCCAATCCAATCTAATCCTATCCAATCCAGGTAACGTCATTCAATCCAATCCAATCCAATCCAATCCAAGTCACGGCATCCAATCCAATCCAATCCAATCCAACCCAAGTAATGGCATCCAATCCAATCCAATCCAATCCACTCCAAACCCATCCAATCCAAGTAACGGCATCCAATCCAATCCAATCGAATCCAATCCAATCCAATACAATCCAATCCACTCCAGTCCAATCCAATCCAATCCAATCAAATCCAATCCAATCCAATCCTATCCATTCCAATCCAAGTAACGGCATCCAATACAATCCAATCCAAATCACTCCTATCCAAGTAACGGCATCAAATCCAATCGAATCCAATCCAATCCAATTCAAGTAACGGCATCCAATCAAATCCATTCCAATACAATCAAATCCAATCCAATACAATCCAAGATACGGCATCCAATGCAATCCAATCCAATCCAATACAAGTAACGGCATCCAATCCAATCCAATCCAATCCATTCCAATCAATGTAACGGCATCCAATCCAATCCATTCCAATCCAATCCAAGTAACGGCATCCAATCCAATCCAATCCAATCCAAGGAACGGCATCCAATCCTGTCCAATCCAATCCAAGTAACGGCATCCAATCAAATCCAATCCATTCCAATCCAATCAAATCCAATCCAATTCAAGTAACGGCATCCAATGCAATCCAGTCCAATCCAAGTAACGGCATCCAATCCAATCCAATCCAATCAAATCCAATCCAATCAAATCCCATCCAAGTATCGGCATCCAATCCAGTCCAATACAATCCAATCCAATCGAACTGAATCCAATCCAATCCAATCCAATCCAATCCAATCCAATCCAATCTAATCCAATCCAATCCAATCCAAGTAACGGCATCCAATCCAACCCAATCCAAACCAATTCAATCCAATCCAAGTTACGGCATCCAATCCAATCCAATCCAATCCAATCAATTCCAATCCAAGATACGGCGTCCAATCCAATCCATACAAGTAACGGCATCCAATCCAATCCAATCCAATCCAATCCATTCCAATCAAAGTAACGGCATCCAATCCAATCCAATCCAATCCAAGTAACGGCATCCAATCCAATCCAATGCTGTCCAAGTAACGGCATCCAATCCAATCCTATCCAATCCAATCCAAGTAACGGCATCCAATCCAATCCAATCCAAGTAACGGTATCCAATCCAATCCAGTCCAATCCAATCCAATCCAATCCAATCCAATCCAACACAATCCAAGTAACGGCATCCAATCCAATCCATTCCAACCCAAGTAACGGCATCCAATCCAATCCAATCCAATCCACTCCAAACCAATCCAATGCAAGTAACGGCATCCAATCCAATCCAATCCAAGTCACGGCATCCAATCCAATTCAATCCAATCCAATCCAATCCAATCCAATCCATTCCAACCCAAGTAACGGCATCCAATCCAATCCAATCCAATCCACTCCCAACCAATCCAATGCAAGTAACGGCATCCAATCAAATCCAATCGAATCCAATCCAATCCAATCCAGTTCAATCCAATCCAATCCAATCCAATCCAATCCATTCCAATCCATTCCAATCCAAGTAACGGCATCCAATCCAATCCAAACAAATCCAATCCAAGTAACAGCATCCAATCCAAACGAATCCAATCCAATCCAAGTAACAGCATCCAATCCAATCCAATCAATTCCAATCCAAGATACGGCGTCCAATCCAATCCAATCCAATGCATACAAGTAACGGCATCCAATCGAATCCAATCCAATCGAATCCAATCCAATCCAATCCAGTCCATTCCAATCAAAGTAACGGTATCCAATCCAATACAATCAAAGTAACGGCATCCAATCCAATCCAATCCTATGCAATCCAATCCAAGTAACGGCATCCGATCCAATCCAATCCATTCCAATGCAATCAAATCCAATCCAATCCAAGTAACGGCATCCAATGCAATCCAATCCAATCCAGTCCAATCCCAGTATCAGCATCCAATCCAGTCCAATTCAATCCAATCCAATCGAATTGATTCCAATCCAATCCAATCCAATCCAAGTCACGGCATCCAATCCAATCCAATCCAATCTAATCCAATTCAATCCAATCCAAGTAACGGCATCCAATCCAACCCAATCCAAACCAATTCAATCCAATCCAAGTAACGGCATCCAATCCAATCCAATCTAATCCAACCCAATCCAAGTAACGTCATCCAATCCAATCCAATCCAATCCAAGTCACGGCATCCAATCCAATCCAATCCAATCCAATCCATTCCAACCCAAGTAACGGCATCCAATCCAATCCAATCCAATCCACTCCAAACCAATCCAATCCAACTAACGGCATCCAATCCAATCCAAACGAATCCAATCGAATCCAATCCAGTCCAATCCAATCCAATCCAATCCAGTCCCATCCAATCCAATCCAATCCAATCCATTCCAATCCAAGTAACGGCATCCAATCCAATCCAAACCATTCCAATCCAAGTAACGGCATCCAATCCAATCGAATCCAATCCAATCCAATACAAGGAATGGCATGCAATCCAATCCAATCCAATCCATTCAAATCCAATCCAATACAATCCAAGATACGGCATCCAATGCAATCCAATCCAATCCACTACAAGTAACGGCATCCAATCCAATCCAATCGAATCCAATCCAATCCAATCCATTCCAATCAAAGTAACGGCATCCAATCCAATCCAATCCAATCTAATCCAATCCAAGTAACGGCATCCAATCCAATCCAATCCAATCCAATCAAATCCAATACAATACAATCCAAGATACGGCATCCAATGCAATCCAATCCAATCCAATACAGGTAACGGCATCCAATCCAATCCAAACGAATCCAATCCAATCCAATCCATTCCAATCAAAGAAACGGCATCCAATCCAATCCAATCCAAGTAACGGCATCCAATCCAATCCAATCCAATCTAATCCAATCCAATCCAATCCAATCCAAGTAACGGCATCCAATCCAACCCAATCCAAACCAATTCAATCCAATCCAAGTTACGGCATCCAATCCAATCCAATCCAATCCAATCAATTCCAATCCAAGATACGGCGTCCAATCCAATCCAATCCAATCCATACAAGTAACGGCATCCAATCCAATCCAATCCAATCCAATCCATTCCAATCAAAGTAACGGCATCCAATCCAATCCAATCCAATCCAAGTAACGGCATCCAATCCAATCCAATGCTGTCCAAGTAACGGCATCCAATCCAATCCTATCCAATCCAATCCAAGTAACGGCATCCAATCCAATCCAATCCAAGTAACGGTATCCAATCCAATCCAATCCAATCCAATCCAATCCAATCCAACACAATCCAAGTAACGGCATCCAATCCAATCCAATCCATTCCAACCCAAGTAACGGCATCCAATCCAATCCAATCCAATCCACTCCAAACCAATCCAATCCAAGTAACGGCATCCAATCCAATCTAATCCAATGCAAGTAACGGCATCCAATCCAATCCAATCCAAGTCACGGCATCCAATCCAATCCAATCCAATCCATTCCAACCCAACTAACGGCATCCAATCGAATCCAATCGAATCCAATCGAATCCAATCCAGTCCAATCCAATCCAATCCAATCCAGTCCAGTCCCATCCAATCCAATCCAATCCATTCCAATCCAAGTAACGGCATCCAATCCAATCCAATCCAATCCAAACCATTCCAATCCAAGTAACGGCATCCAATCCAATCGAATCCAATCTAATCCAATCCAAGTAACGGCATCCAATCCAATCCAATCCAATCAAATCAAATCCAATACAATACAATCCAAGATACGGCATCCAATGCAATCCAATCCAATCCAATACAGGTAACGGCATCCAATCCAATCCAAACGAATCCAATCCAATCCAATCCATTCCAATCAAAGAAACGGCATCCAATCCAATCCAATCCAAGTAACGGCATCCAATCCAATCCAATCCAATCCAAGTAACGGCATCCAATCCAATCCAATCCATTTCAATCCAATCAAATCAAATCCAATCCAAGTAACGGGATCCAATCCAATCCAGTCCAATCCAATCCAATCACATCCCATCCAAGTATCGGGATCCAATCCAGTCCAATTCAATCCAATCCAATCCAATCCAATCCAATTAACGGCATCCAATCCAATCCAATTTAATCCAATCCAATCCAATCCAAGTGACGGCATCCAATCCAACCCAATCCAAACCAATTCAATCCAATCCAAGTAACGGCATCCAATCCAATCCAATCCAATACATTCCAAATAACGGCATCCAATCCAATCCAATTCAATCCAATCCAAGTAACGGCATTCAATCCAATCCAATCCAATCCAAGTAACGCCATCCAATTCAATCCAATCCATTCCAATTCAAAGCAATGCAATCCAAGTAGCGGCATCCAATGCAATCCAATCGATTACAATCCAATCCAAGTAACGGCATCCAATCCAATACAATCCAATACAATCCAATGCAGTTATGGCATCCAATCCAATCCAGTACAATCCAATTGAATCCAGTCCAAGTAACGGCATCCAATCCAATCCAATCCAAGTAACGGCATCCAATCCAATCCAATCCAATCCAATGCAATCAAATCCAATCCAACCCAATCCAATCCAAGTAACGGCATCCAATCCAATCCAATCCAATCCAATCCATTCAAAATAACGGCATCCAATCCAATCCAATCCATTCCAATCCAATCCAATGCAATCCAAGTAACGGCATCCAATGCAATCCAATCGAATCCAATCCAATCCGAGTAACGGCATCCAATCCAATCCAATCCAATCCAATCCAATCCAATGCAGTAACGGCATCCAATCCAATCTAATCCAATCCAATCCAGGTAACGTCATCCAATCCAGTCCAATCCAATCCAATCCAAGTCACGGCATCCAATCCAATCCAATCCAATCCAACCCAAGTAACGGCATCCAATCCAATCCAATCCAATCCACTCCAAACCAATCCAATCCAAGTAATGGCATCCAATCCAATCCAATCGAATCCAATACAATCCAATCCAATCCAATCCACTCCAGTCCAATCCAATCCAATCCAATCAAATCAAATCCAATCCAATCCAATCCAATCCAATCCATTCCAATCCAAGTAACGGCATCCAATCCAATCCAATCCAATCCAATCCAATCCAAATCATTCCTATCCAAGTAACGGCATCCAATCCAATCGAATCCAATCCAATCCAATTCAAGTAACGGCATCCAATCAAATCCATTCCAATCCAATCAAATCCAATCCAATACAATCCAAGATACGGCATCCAATGCAATCCAACCCAATCCAATACAAGTAACGGAATCCAATCCAATCCAATCCAATCCAATCCAATCCAATCGAAGTAACGGCATCCAATCCAATCCATTCCAATCCAATCCAAGTAACGGCATCCAATCCAATCCAATCCAATCCAAGTAACGGCATCCAATCCTGTCCAATCCAATCCAAGTAACGGCATCCAATCAAATCCAATCCATTCCAATCCAATCAAATCCAATCCAATTGAAGTAACGGCATCCAATTCAATCCAGTCCAATCCAAGTAACGGCATCCAATCCAATCCAATCCAATCAAATCCTATCCATTCAAATCCCATCCATGTATCGGCATCCAATCCAATCCAATCTAATCCAATCCAATCCAAGTAACGGCATCCAATCCAATCCAATCTAATCCAATCCAATCCAATCCAAGTAACGGCATCCAATCCAACCCAATCCAAGCCAATTCAATCCAATCCAAATTACGGCATCCAATCCAATCCAATCCAATCCAATCAATTCCAATCCAAGATACGGCGTCCAATCCAATCCAATCCAATCCATACAAGTAACGGCATCCAATCCAATCCAATCGAATCCAATACAATCCAATCCATTCCAATCAAAGTAACGGCATCCAATCCAATCCAATCCAATCCAAGTAACGGCATCCAATCCAATCCAATCCAATCCAATGCAGTCCAAGTAACGGCATCCAATCCAATCCTATACAATCCAATCCAAGTAACGGCATCCAATCCAATCCAGTCCAATCCAATCCAATCCAATCCAATTCAATCCAACACGATCCAAGTTACGGCATGCAATCCACTCCAATCCATTCCAACCCAAGTAACGGCATCCAATCCAATCCAATCCAATCCACTCCAAACCAATCCAATCCAAGTAACGGCATCCAATCCAATCTAATCCAATGTAAGTAACGGCATCCAATCCAATCCAATCCAATTCAAGTCACGGCAACCAATCCAATCCATTCCAACCCAAGTAACGGCATCCAATCCAATACAATCCAATCCACTCCCAACCAATCCAATCCAAGTAACGGCATCCAATCCAATCCAACCGAATCCAATCCAATCCAATCCAATCCAGTCCAATCCAATCCAATCCAATCCAATCCATTCCAATCCAATTAACGGCATCCAATCCAATCCAATCCAAACCAATCCAATTCAAGTAACAGCATCCAATCCAAACGAATCCAATCCAAGTAACAACATCCAATCCAATCCAATCCAGTCCAATCAATTCCAATCCAAGATACGGCGTCCAATCCAATCCAATCCAATCCATACAAGTAACGGCATCCAATCCAATCCAATCCAATCCAATCCAATCCATTCCAATCAAAGTAACGGCATCTAATGCAATCCAATCCAAATAACGGCATCCAATCCAATCCAATCCTATGCAATCCAATCCAAGTAACGGCATCCGATCCAATCCAATCCAATCCATTCCAATGCAATCAAATCCATTCCAATCCAAGTAACGGCATCCAATCCAATCCAGTCCAATGCAAGTAACGGCATCCAATCCAATCCAATCCACTATCGGCATCCAATCCAGTCCAATTCACTCCAATCCAATCGAATTGATTCCAATCCAATCCAATCCAATCCAAGTCACGGCATCCAATCCAATCCAATCCAATCTAATCCAATTCAATCCAATCCAAGTAACGGCATCCAATCCAACCCAATCCAAACCAATCCAATCCAATCCAAGTAACGGCATCTAATCCAATCTAATCCAACCCAATCCAAGTAACGTCATCCAATCCAATCCAAGTCACGGCATCCAATCCAATCCAATCCAATCCAATCCATTCCAACCCAAGTAACGGCATCCAATCCAATCCAATCCAATCCACTCCAAACCAATCCAATCCAACAAACGGCATCCAATCCAATCCAATCGAATTCAATCGAATCCAATCCAGTCCAATCCAATCCAATCCAGTCCAATCCAATCCAATCCAATCCAATCCAAGTAACGGCATCCAATCCAATCCAATCCAATCCAAACCATTCCAATGCAAGTAACGGCATCCAATCCAATCGAATCCAATCCAATCCAATCCAAGTAACGGCATCCAATCCAATCCAATCCAATCGAATCCAATCAAATCCAATCCAATACAATCCAAGATACGGCATCCAGTGCAATCCAATCCAATCCAATCGAATCCATTCCAATCCAATCCATTCCAATCAAAGTAACGGCATCTAATCCAATCCAATCCAATCCAAGTAATGGCATCCAATCCAATCCAATCCAATCCAAGTAACAGCATCCAATCCTATCCAATCGAATCCAAGTAACGGCGTCCAATCCAATCCAATCCATTCCAATCCAATCAAATCAAATGCAATCCAAGTAACGGCATCCAATCCAATCCAATCCAATCCAATCACATCCCATCCAAGTATCGGGATCCAATCCAGTCCAATTCAATCCAATCCAATCCAATCGAATCCAATCCAATCCAATCCAATCCAAGTAACGGCAGCCAATCCAATCCAATCCAATCTAATCCAATCCAATCCAATCCAAGTCACGGCATCCAATCCAACCCAATCCAAACCAATTCAATCCAGTCCAAGTAACGGCATCCAATCCAATCCAATCCAATCCAAGTAACGGCATCCAATCAAATCCATTCCAATCCAATCAAATCCAATCCAATACAATCCAAGATACGGCATCCAATGCAATCCAATCCAATCCAATACAAGTAACGGCATCCAATCCAATCCAATCGAATCCAATCCAATCCAATCCATTCCAATCAAAGTAACGGCATCCAATCCAATCCATTCCAATACAATCCAAGTAACGGCATCCAATCCAATCCAATCCAATCCAAGTAACGGCATCCAATCCTGTCCAATCCAATTCAAGTAACGGCATCCAATCCAATCCAGTCCAATCCAAGTAACGGCATCCAATCCAATCCAATCCAATCAAATCCAATCCAATCAAATCCCATCCAAGTATCGGCATCCAATCCAGTCCAATACAATACAATCCAATCGAATCCAATCCAATCCAATACAAGTAACGGCTTCCAATCCAATGCAATCCAATCAAATCCAATCCAATACAATCCAAGATACGGCATCCAATGCAATCCAATCCAATCCAATACAAGTAACGACATCCAATCCAATCCAATCCAATCCATTCCAATCAAAGTAACGGTATCCAATCCAATCCAATCCAAGTAACGGCATCCAATCCAATCCAATCCAAGTATCGGCATCCAATCCAATACAATCCAATCCAATCACATCCCATCCAAGTATCGGGATCCAATCCAGTCCAATTCAATCCAATCCAATCCAATCGAATCCAATCCAATCCAAGTAACGGCATCTAATCCAATCCAATCCAATCTAATCCAATCCAATCCAATCCAAGTGACGGCATCCAATCCAACCCAATCCAAACCAATTCAATCCAATCCACGTAACGGCATCCAATCCAATCCAATCCAATCCAATCCATTCCAAATAACGGCATCCAATCCAATCCAATTCAATCCAATCCAAGTAACGGCATCCAATCCAATCCAATCCAATCCAATGCAATCCAAGTAACGCCATCCAATTCAATCCAATCCATTCCAATTCAAACCAATGCAATCCAAGTAACGGCATCCAATGCAATCCAATCGATTCCAATCCAATCCAAGTAACGGCATCCAATCCAATACAATCCAATACAATCCAATGCAGTTACGGCATCCAATCCAATCCAGTCCAATCCAATTGAATCCAGTCCAAGTAACGGCATCCAATCCAATCCAATCCAATCCAATACAAGTAACGGCATCCAATCCAATCCAATCCAATCCAATGCAATCAAATCCAATCCAACCCAATCTAATCCAAGTAACGGCATCCAATCCAATCCAATCCAATCCATTCCAAATAACGGCATCCAATCCAATCCAATCCATTCCAATCGAATCCAATGCAATCCAAGTAACGGCATCCAATGCAATCCAATCGAATCCAATCCAATCCAGGTAACGGCATCCAATCCAATCCAATCCAATCCAATCCAATGCAATAACGGCATCCAATCCAATCTAATCCAATCCAATCCAGGTAACGTCATCCAATCCAATCCAATCCAATCCAATCCCAGTCACGGCATCCAATCCAATCCAATCCAACCCAAGTAACGGCATCCAATCCAATCAAATCCAATCCAATCAAATCCCATCCAAGTATCGGCATCCAATCCAGTCCAATACAATACAATCCAATCGAATTGAATCCAATCCAATCCAATCCAATCCAATCCAAGTAACGGCATCCAATCCAATCCAATCCAATCCAAGTAACGGCATCCAATCCAACCCAATCCAAACCAATTCAATCCAATACAAGTTACGGCATCCAATCCAATCCAATCCAATCAATTCCAATCCAAGATACGGCGTCCAATCCAATCCAATCCAATCCATACAAGTAACGGCATCCAATCCAATCCAATCGATTCCAATCCAATCCAATCCATTCCAATCAAAGTAACGGCATCCAATCCAATCCAATCCAATCCAATCCAATCCAATCCAAGTAACGGCATCCAATCCAATCCAATCCAATCCAATGCAGTCCAAGTAACGGCATCCAATCCAATCCTATCCAATCCAATCCAAGTAACGGCATCCAATCCAATCCAATGGAATCCAATCCAATCCAATCCAAGTAACGGTATCCAATCCAATCCAGTCCAATCCAATCCAACACAATCCAAGTTACGGCATCCAATCCACTCCAATCCATTCCAACCCAAGTAACGGCATCCAATCCAATCCAATCCAATCCACTCCAAACCAATCCAATCCATGTAACGGCATCCAATCCAATCCAATCCAATTCAAGTCACGGCATCCAATCCAATCCAATCCAATCCATTCCAACCCAACTAACGGCATCCAATCCAATCGAATCCAATCGAATCCAATCCAGTCCAATCCAATCCAATCCAATCCAATCCAGTCCCATCCAATCCAATCCAATCCAATCCATTCCAATCCAAGTAACGGCATCCAATCCAATCCAAACCATTCCAATCCAAGTAACGGCATCCAATCCAATCCAATCCAATCTAATCCAATCCAATCCAATCCAATCCAAGTAACGGCATCCAATCCAATCCAATCTAATCCAACCCAATCCAAGTAACGTCATCCAATCCAATCCAATCCAATCCAAGTCACGGCATCCAATCCAATCCAATCCAATCCAATCCATTCCAACCCAAGTAACGGCATCCAATCCAATCCAATCCAATCCAATCCACTCCAAACCAATCCAATCCAACTAACGGCATCCAATTCAATCCAAACGAATCCAATCGAATCCAATCCAGTCCAATCCAATCCAATCCAATCCAGTCCCATCCAATCCAATCCAATCCAATCCAATCCATTCCAATCCAAGTAACGGCATCCAATCCAATCCAATCCAATCCAAACCATTCCAATCCAAGTAACGGCATCCAATCCAATCGAATCCAATCCAATCCAATACAAGGAATGGCATGCAATCCAATCCAATCCAATCCATTCAAATCCAATCCAATACAATCCAAGATACGGCATCCAATGCAATCCAATCCAATCCACTACAAGTAACGGCATCCAATCCAATCCAATCGAATCCAATCCAATCCAATCCATTCCAATCAAATTAACGGCATCCAATCCAATCCAATCCAATCCAAGTAACGGCATCCAATCCAATCCAATCCAATCCAAGTAACGGCATCCAATCCTATCCAATCGAATCCAAGTAACGGCATCCAATCCAATTCAATCCATTCCAATCCAATCAAATCAAATCCAATCCAAGTAACGGCATCCAATCCAATACAGTCCAATCCAAGTAACGGCATCCAATCCAATCCAATCCACTCCAATCACATCCCATCCAAATATCGGGATCCAATCCAGTCCAATTCAATCCAATCCAATCGAATCCAATCCAATCCAATCCAAGTAACGGCATCCAATCCAATCCAATCCAAACTAATCCAATCCAATCCAGTCCAAGTGACGGCATCCAGTCCAACCCAATCCAAACCAATTCAATCCAATCCAAGTAACGGCATCCAATCCAATCCAATCCAATCCAATCCAATCCATTCCAAATAACGGCATCCAATCCTATCCAATTCAATCCAATCCAAGTAACGGCATCCAATCAAATCCAATCCAATCCAAGTAACGCCATCCAATTCAATCCAATCCATTCCAATCCAAACCAATGCAATCCAAGTAACGTCATCCAATGCAATCCAATCGATTCCAATCCAATCCAAGTAACGGCATCCAATCCAATACAATCCAATGCAGTTACGGCATCCAGTCTAATCCAGTCCAATCCAATTGAATCCAGTCCAAGTAACGGCATCCAATCCAATCCAATCCAATCCAAGTAACGGCATCCAATCCAATCCAATCCAATCCAATCCAATGCAATCAAATCCAATCCAACCCAATCCAATCCAAGTAACGGCATCCAATCCAATCCAATCCAATCCAATCCATTCCAAATAACGGCATCCAATCCAATCCAATCCAATCCAAGTAACGGCATCCAATCCAATCCAATCCAAGTAACGCCATCCAATCCAATCCAATCCATTCCAATCCAATCCAATGCAATCCAATCGAATCCAATCCAATCCAAGTAACGGCATCCAATCCAATCCAATCCAATCCAATCCAGGTAACGTCATTCAATCCAATCCAATCCAATCCAAGTCACGGCATCCAATCCAATCCAATCCAACCCAAGTAATGGCATCCAATCCAATCCAATCCAATCCACTCCAAACCCATCCAATCCAAGTAACGGCATCCAATCCAATCCAATCCAATCCAATCCACTCCATCCAATCCAATCCAATCCAATCCAATCAAATCCAAACCAATCCTATCCATTCCAATCCAAGTAACGGCATCCAATACAATCCAATCCAATCCAAATCACTCCTATCCAAGTAACGGCATCCAATCAAATCCATTCCAATACAATCAAATCCAATCCAATACAATCCAAGATACGGCATCCAATGCAATCCAATCCAATCCAATACAAGTAACGGCATCCAATCCAATCCAATCCAATCCATTCCAATCAATGTAACGGCATCCAATCCAATCCATTCCAATCCAATCCAAGTAACGGCATCCAATCCAATCCAATCCAATCCAAGGAACGGCATCCAATCCTGTCCAATCCAAGTAACGGCATCCAATCAAATCCAATCCATTCCAATCCAATCAAATCCAATCCAATCCAATTCAAGTAACGGCATCCAATGCAATCCAGTCCAATCCAAGTAACGGCATCCAATCCAATCCAATCCAATCAAATCCAATCCAATCAAATCCCATCCAAGTATCGGCATCCAATCCAGTCCAATACAATCCAATCCAATCGAATTGAATCCAATCCAATCCAATCCAATCCAAGTAACGGCATCCAATCCAATCCAATCCAATCCAATCCATTCCAATCAAAGTAACGGCATCCAATCCAATCCAATCCAATCCAAGTAACGGCATCCAATCCAATCCAATCCAAGTAACGGCATCCAATCCTATCCAATCGAATCCAAGTAACGGCATCCAATCCAATTCAATACATTCCAATCCAATCAAATCAAATCTAATCCAAGTAACGGCATCCAATCCAATACAGTCCAATCCAAGTAACGGCATCTAATCCAATCCAATCCAATCACATCCCATCCAAATATCGGGATCCAATCCAGTCCAATTCAATCCAATCCAATCCAATCCAATCCAAGTAACGGCATCCAATCCAATCCAAACTAATCCAATCCAATCCAATCCAAGTGACGGCATCCAATCCAACCCAATCCAATCCAATGCAATCAAATCCAATCCAACCCAATCCAATCCAAGTAACGGCATCCAATCCAATCCAATCCAATCCAATCCATTCCAAATAACGGCATCCAATCCAATCCAATCCAATCCAAGTAACGGCATCCAATCCAATCCAATCCAAGTAACGCCATCCAATCCAATCCAATCCATTCCAATCCAATCCAATGCAATCCAATCGAATCCAATCCAATCCAAGTAACGGCATCCAATCCAATCCAATCCAATCCAATCCAGGTAACGTCATTCAATCCAATCCAATCCAATCCAAGTCACGGCATCCAATCCAATCCAATCCAACCCAAGTAATGGCATCCAATCCAATCCAATCCAATCCACTCCAAACCCATCCAATCCAAGTAACGGCATCCAATCCAATCCAATCCAATCCAATCCACTCCATCCAATCCAATCCAATCCAATCCAATCAAATCCAAACCAATCCTATCCATTCCAATCCAAGTAACGGCATCCAATACAATCCAATCCAATCCAAATCACTCCTATCCAAGTAACGGCATCCAATCAAATCCATTCCAATACAATCAAATCCAATCCAATACAATCCAAGATACGGCATCCAATGCAATCCAATCCAATCCAATACAAGTAACGGCATCCAATCCAATCCAATCCAATCCATTCCAATCAATGTAACGGCATCCAATCCAATCCATTCCAATCCAATCCAAGTAACGGCATCCAATCCAATCCAATCCAATCCAAGGAACGGCATCCAATCCTGTCCAATCCAAGTAACGGCATCCAATCAAATCCAATCCATTCCAATCCAATCAAATCCAATCCAATCCAATTCAAGTAACGGCATCCAATGCAATCCAGTCCAATCCAAGTAACGGCATCCAATCCAATCCAATCCAATCAAATCCAATCCAATCAAATCCCATCCAAGTATCGGCATCCAATCCAGTCCAATACAATCCAATCCAATCGAATTGAATCCAATCCAATCCAATCCAATCCAAGTAACGGCATCCAATCCAATCCAATCCAATCCAATCCATTCCAATCAAAGTAACGGCATCCAATCCAATCCAATCCAATCCAAGTAACGGCATCCAATCCAATCCAATCCAAGTAACGGCATCCAATCCTATCCAATCGAATCCAAGTAACGGCATCCAATCCAATTCAATACATTCCAATCCAATCAAATCAAATCTAATCCAAGTAACGGCATCCAATCCAATACAGTCCAATCCAAGTAACGGCATCTAATCCAATCCAATCCAATCACATCCCATCCAAATATCGGGATCCAATCCAGTCCAATTCAATCCAATCCAATCGAATCCAATCCAAGTAACGGCATCCAATCCAATCCAAACTAATCCAATCCAATCCAATCCAAGTGACGGCATCCAATCCAACCCAATCCAAACCAATTCAATCCAATCCAGGTAACGGCATCCAATCCAATCCAATCCAATCCAATCCATTCCAAATAACGGCATCCAATCCAATCCAATTCAATCCAATCCAAGTAACGGCATCCAATCAAATCCAATCCAATCCAAGTAACGCCATCCAATTCAATCCAATCCATTCCAATCCAAACCAATGCAATCCAAGTAACGGCATCCAATGCAATCCAATCGATTCCAATCCAATCCAAGTAACGGCATCCAATCCAATACAATCCAATGCAGTTACGGCATCCAGTCTAATCCAGTCCAATCCAATTGAATCCAGTCCAAGTAACGGCATCCAATCCAATCCAATCCAAGTAACGGCATCCAATCCAATCCAATCCAATCCAATCCAATGCAATCAAATCCAATCCAACCCAATCCAATCCAAGTAACGGCATCCAATCGAATCCAATCGAATCCAATCCAATCCATTCCAAATAACGGCATTCAATCCAATCCAATCCAATCCAAGTAACGCCATCCAATCCAATCCAATCCATTCCAATCCAATCCAATGCAATCCAAGTAACGGCATCCAATGCAATCCAATCGAATCCAATCCAATCCAAGTAATGGCATCCAATTCAATCCAATCCAATCCAATCCAATGCAGTAACGGCATCCAATCCAATCTAATCCTATCCAATCCAGGTAACGTCATTCAATCCAATCCAATCCAATCCAATCCAAGTCACGGCATCCAATCCAATCCAATCCAATCCAACCCAAGTAATGGCATCCAATCCAATCCAATCCAATCCACTCCAAACCCATCCAATCCAAGTAACGGCATCCAATCCAATCCAATCGAATCCAATCCAATCCAATACAATCCAATCCACTCCAGTCCAATCCAATCCAATGCAATCAAATCCAATCCAATCCTATCCATTCCAATCCAAGTAACGGCATCCAATACAATCCAATCCAAATCACTCCTATCCAAGTAACGGCATCAAATCCAATCGAATCCAATCCAATCCAATTCAAGTAACGGCATCCAATCAAATCCATTCCAATTCAATCAAATCCAATCCAATACAATCCAAGATACGGCATCCAATGCAATCCAATCCAATCCAATACAAGTAACGGCATCCAATCCAATCCAATCCAATCCAATCCATTCCAATCAAAGTAACGGCATCCAATCCAATCCATTCCAATCCAATCCAGGTAACGGCATCCAATCCAATCCAATCCAAGGAACGGCATCCAATCCTGTCCAATCCAATCCAAGTAACGGCATCCAATCAAATCCAATCCATTCCAATCCAATCAAATCCAATCCAATTCAAGTAACGGCATCCAATGCAATCCAGTCCAATCCAAGTAACGGCATCCAATCCAATCCAATCCAATCAAATCCAATCCAATCAAATCCCATCCAAGTATCGGCATCCAATCCAGTCCAATACAATCCAATCCAATCGAATTGAATCCAATCCAATCCAATCCAATCCAAGTAACGGCATCCAATCCAATCCAATCCAATCTAATCCAATCCAATCCAATCCAATCCAAGTAACGGCATCCAATCCAACCCAATCCAAACCAATTCAATCCAATCCAAGTTACGGCATCCAATCCAATCCAATCCAATCCAATCAATTCCAATCCAAGATACGGCGTCCAATCCAATCCAATCCAATCCATACAAGTAACGGCATCCAATCCAATCCAATCCAATCCATTCCAATCAAAGTAACGGCATCCAATCCAATCCAATCCAATCCAAGTAACGGCATCCAATCCAATCCAATGCTGTCCAAGTAACGGCATCCAATCCAATCCTATCCAATCCAATCCAAGTAACGGCATCCAATCCAATCCAATCCAAGTAACGGTATCCAATCCAATCCAGTCCAATCCAATCCAATCCAATCCAATCCAACACAATCCAAGTAACGGCATCCAATCCAATCCAATCCATTCCAACCCAAGTAACGGCATCCAATCCAATCCAATCCAATCCACTCCAAACCAATCCAATCCAAGTAACGGCATCCAATCCAATCTAATCCAATGCAAGTAACGGCATCCAATCCAATCCAATCCAAGTCACGGCATCCAATCCAATTCAATCCAATCCAATCCAATCCAATCCAATCCATTCCAACCCAAGTAACGGCATCCAATCCAATCCAATCCAATCCACTCCCAACCAATCCAATGCAAGTAACGGCATCCAATCAAATCCAATCGAATCCAATCCAATCCAATCCAGTTCAATCCAATCCAATCCAATCCAATCCATTCCAATCCATTCCAATCCAAGTAACGGCATCCAATCCAATCCAAACAAATCCAATCCAAGTAACAGCATCCAATCCAAACGAATCCAATCCAATCCACGTAACAGCATCCAATCCAATCCAATCAATTCCAATCCAAGATACGGCGTCCAATCCAATCCAATCCAATGCATACAAGTAACGGCATCGAATCCAATCCAATCGAATCCAATCCAATCCAATCCATTCCAATCAAAGTAACGGTATCCAATCCAATACAATCAAAGTAACGGCATCCAATCCAATCCAATCCTATGCAATCCAATCCAAGTAACGGCATCCGATCCAATCCAATCCATTCCAATGCAATCAAATCCAATCCAATCCAAGTAACGGCATCCAATGCAATCCAATCCAGTCCAATCCCAGTATCAGCATCCAATCCAGTCCAATTCAATCCAATCCAATCGAATTGATTCCAATCCAATCCAATCCAATCCAAGTCACGGCATCCAATCCAATCCAATCCAATCCAATCTAATCCAATTCAATCCAATCCAAGTAACGGCATCCAATCCAACCCAATCCAAACCAATTCAATCCAATCCAAGTAACGGCATCCAATCCAATCCAATGTAATCCAACCCAATCCAAGTAACGTCATCCAATCCAATCCAATCCAATCCAAGTCACGGCATCCAATGCAATCCAATCCAATCCAATCCATTCCAACCCAAGTAACGGCATCCAAGCCAATCCAATCCAATCCACTCCAAACCAATCCAATCCAACTAACGGCATCCAATCCAATCCAAACGAATCCAATCGAATCCAATCCAGTCCAATCCAATCCAATCCAATCCAGTCCCATCCAATCCAATCCAATCCAATCCATTCCAATCCAAGTAACGGCATCCAATCCAATCCAATCCAATCCAAACCATTCCAATCCAAGTAACGGCATCCAATCCAATCGAATCCAATCCAATCCAATACAAGGAATGGCATGCAATCCATTCCAATCCAATCCATTCAAATCCAATCCAATACAATCCAAGATACGGCATCCAATGCAATCCAATCCAATCCACTACAAGTAACGGCATCCAATCCAATCCAATCGAATCCAATCCAATCCAATCCATTCCAATCAAAGTAACGGCATCCAATCCAATCCAATCCAATCCAAGTAACGGCATCCAATCCAATCCAATCCAATCCAATCCAAGTAACGGCATCCAATCCTATCCAATCGAATCCAAGTAACGGCATCCAATCCAATTCAATCCATTCCAATCCAATCAAATCAAATCCAATCCAAGTAACGGCATCCAATCCAATACAGTCCAATCCAAGTAACGGCATCCAATCCAATCCAATCCACTCCAATCACATCCCATCCAAATATCGGGATCCAATCCAGTCCAATTCAATCCAATCCAATCGAATCCAATCCAATCCAATCCAAGTAACGGCATCCAATCCAATCCAATCCAAACTAATCCAATCCAATCCAATCCAAGTGACGGCATCCAGTCCAACCCAATCCAAACCAATTCAATCCAATCCAAGTAACGGCATCCAATCCAATCCAATCCAATCCAATCCATTCCAAATAACGGCATCCAATCCTATCCAATTCAATCCAATCCAAGTAACGGCATCCAATCAAATCCAATCCAATCCAAGTAACGCCATCCAATTCAATCCAATCCATTCCAATCCAAACCAATGCAATCCAAGTAACGTCATCCAATGCAATCCAATCGATTCCAATCCAATCCAAGTAACGGCATCCAATCCAATACAATCCAATGCAGTTACGGCATCCAGTCTAATCCAGTCCAATCCAATTGAATCCAGTCCAAGTAACGGCATCCAATCCAATCCAATCCAATCCAAGTAACGGCATCCAATCCAATCCAATCCAATCCAATGCAATCAAATCCAATCCAACCCAATCCAATCCAAGTAACGGCATCCAATCCAATCCAATCCAATCCATTCCAAATAACGGCATCCAATCCAATCCAATCCAATCCAAGTAACGGCATCCAATCCAATCCAATCCAAGTAACGCCATCCAATCCAATCCAATCCATTCCAATCCAATCCAATGCAATCCAATCGAATCCAATCCAATCCAAGTAACGGCATCCAATCCAATCCAATCCAATCCAATCCAGGTAACGTCATTCAATCCAATCCAATCCAATCCAATCCAAGTCACGGCATCCAATCCAATCCAATCCAACCCAAGTAATGGCATCCAATCCAATCCAATCCACTCCAAACCCATCCAATCCAAGTAACGGCATCCAATCCAATCCAATCGAATCCAATCCAATCCAATCCAATCCACTCCATCCAATCCAATCCAATCCAATCCAATCCAATCAAATCCAATCCAATCCTATCCATTCCAATCCAAGTAACGGCATCCAATACAATCCAATCCAATCCAAATCACTCCTATCCAAGTAACGGCATCCAATCAAATCCATTCCAATACAATCAAATCCAATCCAATACAATCCAAGATACGGCATCCAATGCAATCCAATCCAATCCAATACAAGTAACGGCATCCAATCCAATCCAATCCAATCCATTCCAATCAATGTAACGGCATCCAATCCAATCCATTCCAATCCAATCCAAGTAACGGCATCCAATCCAATCCAATCCAATCCAAGGAACGGCATCCAATCCTGTCCAATCCAATCCAAGTAACGGCATCCAATCAAATCCAATCCATTCCAATCCAATCAAATCCAATCCAATCCAATTCAAGTAACGGCATCCAATGCAATCCAGTCCAATCCAAGTAACGGCATCCAATCCAATCCAATCCAATCAAATCCAATCCAATCAAATCCCATCCAAGTATCGGCATCCAATCCAGTCCAATACAATCCAATCCAATCGAATTGAATCCAATCCAATCCAATCCAATCCAAGTAACGGCATCCAATCCAATCCAATCCAATCCAATCCAATCCATTCCAATCAAAGTAACGGCATCCAATCCAATCCAATCCAATCCAAGTAACGGCATCCAATCCAATCCAATCCAAGTAACGGCATCCAATCCTATCCAATCGAATCCAAGTAACGGCATCCAATCCAATTCAATACATTCCAATCCAATCAAATCAAATCTAATCCAAGTAACGGCATCCAATCCAATACAGTCCAATCCAAGTAACGGCATCTAATCCAATCCAATCCAATCCAATCACAGCCCATCCAAATATCGGGATCCAATCCAGTCCAATTCAATCCAATCCAATCCAATCCAATCCAATCCAAGTAACGGCATCCAATCCAATCCAATCCAAACTAATCCAATCCAATCCAAGTGACGGCATCCAATCCAACCCAATCCAAACCAATTCAATCCAATCCAGGTAACGGCATCCAATCCAATCCAATCCATTCCAAATAACGGCATCCAATCCAATCCAATTCAATCCAATCCAAGTAACGGCATCCAATCAAATCCAATCCAATCCAAGTAACGCCATCCAATTCAATCCAATCCATTCCAATCCAAACCAATGCAATCCAAGTAACGGCATCCAATGCAATCCAATCGATTCCAATCCAATCCAAGTAACGGCATCCAATCCAATACAATCCAATGCAGTTACGGCATCCAGTCTAATCCAGTCCAATCCAATTGAATCCAGTCCAAGTAACGGCATCCAATCCAATCCAATCCAAGTAACGGCATCCAATCCAATCCAATCCAATCCAATCCAATGCAATCAAATCCAATCCAACCCAATCCAATCCAAGTAACGGCATCCAATCGAATCCAATCGAATCCAATCCAATCCATTCCAAATAACGGCATTCAATCCAATCCAATCCAATCCAAGTAACGCCATCCAATCCAATCCAATCCATTCCAATCCAATCCAATGCAATCCAAGTAACGGCATCCAATGCAATCCAATCGAATCCAATCCAATCCAAGTAACGGCATCCAATTCAATCCAATCCAATCCAATCCAATGCAGTAACGGCATCCAATCCAATCTAATCCTATCCAATCCAGGTAACGTCATTCAATCCAATCCAATCCAATCCAAGTCACGGCATCCAATCCAATCCAATCCAATCCAACCCAAGTAATGGCATCCAATCCAATCCAATCCAATCCACTCCAAACCCATCCAATCCAAGTAACGGCATCCAATCCAATCCAATCGAATCCAATCCAATCCAATACAATCCAATCCACTCCAGTCCAATCCAATCCAATCCAATCAAATCCAATCCAATCCTATCCATTCCAATCCAAGTAACGGCATCCAATACAATCTAATCCAAATCACTCCTATCCAAGTAACGGCATCAAATCCAATCGAATCCAATCCAATCCAATTCAAGTAACGGCATCCAATCAAATCCATTCCAATACAATCAAATCCAATCCAATACAATCCAAGATACGGCATCCAATGCAATCCAATCCAATCCAATACAAGTAACGGCATCCAATCCAATCCAATCCAATCCAATCCAATCCATTCCAATCAAAGTAACGGCATCCAATCCAATCCATTCCAATCCAATCCAGGTAACGGCATCCAATCCAATCCAATCCAATCCAATCCAAGGAACGGCATCCAATCCTGTCCAATCCAATCCAAGTAACGGCATCCAATCAAATCCAATCCATTCCAATCCAATCAAATCCAATCCAATTCAAGTAACGGCATCCAATGCAATCCAGTCCAATCCAAGTAACGGCATCCAATCCAATCCAATCCAATCAAATCCAATCCAATCAAATCCCATCCAAGTATCGGCATCCAATCCAGTCCAATACAATCCAATCCAATCGAATTGAATCCAATCCAATCCAATCCAATCCAAGTAACGGCATCCAATCCAATCCAATCCAATCTAATCCAATCCAATCCAATCCAATCCAAGTAACGGCATCCAATCCAACCCAATCCAAACCAATTCAATCCAATCCAAGTTACGGCATCCAATCCAATCCAATCCAATCCAATCAATTCCAATCCAAGATACGGCGTCCAATCCAATCCAATCCAATCCATACAAGTAACGGCATCCAATCCAATCCAATCCAATCCAATCCATTCCAATCAAAGTAACGGCATCCAATCCAATCCAATCCAATCCAAGTAACGGCATCCAATCCAATCCAATGCTGTCCAAGTAACGGCATCCAATCCAATCCTATCCAATCCAATCCAAGTAACGGCATCCAATCCAATCCAATCCAAGTAACGGTATCCAATCCAATCCAGTCCAATCCAATCCAATCCAATCCAATCCAACACAATCCAAGTAACGGCATCCAATCCAATCCATTCCAACCCAAGTAACGGCATCCAATCCAATCCAATCCAATCCACTCCAAACCAATCCAATCCAAGTAACGGCATCCAATCCAATCTAATCCAATGCAAGTAACGGCATCCAATCCAATCCAATCCAAGTCACGGCATCCAATCCAATCCAATCCAATCCATTCCAACCCAACTAACGGCATCCAATCGAATCCAATCGAATCCAATCGAATCCAATCCAGTCCAATCCAATCCAATCCAATCCAGTCCAGTCCCATCCAATCCAATCCAATCCATTCCAATCCAAGTAACGGCATCCAATCCAATCCAATCCAATCCAAACCATTCCAATCCAAGTAACGGCATCCAATCCAATCGAATCCAATCTAATCCAATCCAAGTAACGGCATCCAATGCAATCCAATCCAATCAAATCCAATACAATACAATCCAAGATACGGCATCCAATGCAATCCAATCCAATCCAATACAGGTAACGGCATCCAATCCAATCCAAACGAATCCAATCCAATCCAATCCATTCCAATCAAAGAAACGGCATCCAATCCAATCCAATCCAAGTAACGGCATCCAATCCAATCCAATCCAATCTAATCCAATCCAATCCAATCCAATCCAAGTAACGGCATCCAATCCAACCCAATCCAAACCAATTCAATCCAATCCAAGTTACGGCATCCAATCCAATCCAATCCAATCCAATCAATTCCAATCCAAGATACGGCGTCCAATCCAATCCAATCCAATCCATACAAGTAACGGCATCCAATCCAATCCAATCCAATCCAATCCATTCCAATCAAAGTAACGGCATCCAATCCAATCCAATCCAATCCAAGTAACGGCATCCAATCCAATCCAATGCTGTCCAAGTAACGGCATCCAATCCAATCCTATCCAATCCAATCCAAGTAACGGCATCCAATCCAATCCAATCCAAGTAACGGTATCCAATCCAATCCAGTCCAATCCAATCCAATCCAATCCAACACAATCCAAGTAACGGCATCCAATCTAATCCAATCCATTCCAACCCAAGTAACGGCATCCAATCCAATCCAATCCAATCCACTCCAAACCAATCCAATCCAAGTAACGGCATCCAATCCAATCTAATCCAATGCAAGTAACGGCATCCAATCCAATCCAATCCAAGTCACGGCATCCAATCCACTCCAATCCAATCCATTCCAACCCAACTAACGGCATCCAATCGAATCCAATCGAATCCAATCGAATCCAATCCAGTCCCATCCAATCCAATCCAATCCATTCCAATCCAAGTAACGGCATCCAATCCAATCCAATCCAATCCAAACCATTCCAATCCAAGTAACGGCATCCAATCCAATCGAATCCAATCTAATCCAATCCAAGTAACGGCATCCAATCCAATCCAATCCAATCCAATCAAATCCAATACAATACAATCCAAGATACGGCATCCAATGCAATCCAATCCAATCCAATACAGGTAACGGCATCCAATCCAATCCAAACGAATCCAATCCAATCCAATCCATTCCAATCAAAGAAACGGCATCCAATCCAATCCAATCCAAGTAACGGCATCCAATCCAATCCAATCCAATCCAAGTAACGGCATCCAATCCAATCCAATCCATTTCAATCCAATCAAATCAAATCCAATCCAAGTAACGGGATCCAATCCAATCCAGTCCAATCCAAGTAACGGCATTCAATCCAATCCAATCCAATCCAATCACATCCCATCCAAGTATCGGGATCCAATCCAGTCCAATCCAATCCAATCCAATCCAATCCAAGTAACGGCATCCAATCCAATCCAATTTAATCCAATCCAATCCAATCCAAGTGACGGCATCCAATCCAACCCAATCCAAACCAATTCAATCCAATCCAAGTAACGGCATCCAATCCAATCCAATCCAATACATTCCAAATAACGGCATCCAATCCAATCCAATTCAATCCAATCCAAGTAACGGCATTCAATCCAATCCAATCCAATCCAAGTAACGCCATCCAATTCAATCCAATCCATTCCAATCCAAAGCAATGCAATCCAAGTAGCGGCATCCAATGCAATCCAATCGATTACAATCCAATCCAAGTAACGGCATCCAATCCAATACAATCCAATACAATCCAATGCAGTTATGGCATCCAATCCAATCCAGTACAATCCAATTGAATCCAGTCCAAGTAACGGCATCCAATCCAATCCAATCCAAGTAACGGCATCCAATCCAATCCAATCCAATGCAATCAAATCCAATCCAACCCAATCCAATCCAAGTAACGGCATCCAATCCAATCCAATCCAATCCAATCCATTCAAAATAACGGCATCCAATCCAATCCAATCCATTCCAATCCAATCCAATGCAATCCAAGTAACGGCATCCAATGCAATCCAATCGAATCCAATCCAATCCGAGTAACGGCATCCAATCCAATCCAATCCAATCCAATCCAATGCAGTAACGGCATCCAATCCAATCTAATCCAATCCAATCCAGGTAACGTCATCCAATCCAGTCCAATCCAATCCAATCCAAGTCACGGCATCCAATCCAATCCAATCCAATCCAACCCAAGTAACGGCATCCAATCCAATCCAATCCAATCCACTCCAAACCAATCCAATCCAAGTAATGGCATCCAATCCAATCCAATCGAATCCAATACAATCCAATCCAATCCACTCCAGTCCAATCCAATCCAATCAAATCAAATCCAATCCAATCCAATCCATTCCAATCCAAGTAACGGCATCCAATCCAATCCAATCCAATCCAATCCAAATCATTCCTATCCAAGTAACGGCATCCAATCCAATCGAATCCAATCCAATCCAATCCAAGTAACGGCATCCAATCAAATCCATTCCAATCCAATCAAATCCAATCCAATACAATCCAAGATACGGCTTCCAATGCAATCCAACCCAATCCAATACAAGTAACGGAATCCAATCCAATCCAATCCAATCCATTCCAATCAAAGTAACGGCATCCAATCCAATCCATTCCAATCCAATCCAAGTAACGGCATCCAATCCAATCCAATCCAATCCAAGTAACGGCATCCAATCCTGTCCAATCCAATCCAAGTAACGGCATCCAATCAAATCCAATCCATTCCAATCCAATCAAATCCAATCCAATTGAAGTAACGGCATCCAATTCAATCCAGTCCAATCCAAGTAACGGCATCCAATCCAGTCCAATACAATCCAATCCAATCGAATTGAATCCAATCCAATCCAATCCAATCCAAGTAACGGCATCCAATCCAATCCAATCCAATCTAATCCAATCCAATCCAATCCAATCCAAGTAACGGCATCCAATCCAACCCAATCCAAACCAATTCAATCCAATCCAAGTTACGGCATCCAATCCAATCCAATCCAATCCAATCAATTCCAATCCAAGATACGGCGTCCAATCCAATCCAATCCAATCCATACAAGTAACGGCATCCAATCCAATCCAATCCAATCCAATCCATTCCAATCAAAGTAACGGCATCCAATCCAATCCAATCCAAGTCACGGCATCCAATCCAATCCAATGCTGTCCAAGTAACGGCATCCAATCCAATCCTATCCAATCCAATCCAAGTAACGGCATCCAATCCAATCCAATCCAAGTAACGGTATCCAATCCAATCCAGTCCAATCCAATCCAATCCAATCCAACACAATCCAAGTAACGGCATCCAATCCAATCCAATCCATTCCAACCCAAGTAACGGCATCCAATCCAATCCAATCCAATCCACTCCAAACCAATCCAATCCAAGTAACGGCATCCAATCCAATCTAATCCAATGCAAGTAACGGCATCCAATCCAATCCAATCCAAGTCACGGCATCCAATCCAATCCAATCCAATCCATTCCAACCCAACTAACGGCATCCAATCGAATCCAATCGAATCCAATCGAATCCAATCCAGTCCAATCCAATCCAATCCAATCCAGTCCAGTCCCATCCAATCCAATCCAATCCATTCCAATCCAAGTAACGGCATCCAATCCAATCCAATCCAATCCAAACCATTCCAATCCAAGTAACGGCATCCAATCCAATCGAATCCAATCTAATCCAATCCAAGTAACGGCATCCAATCCAATCCAATCCAATCCAATCAAATCCAATACAATACAATCCAAGATACGGCATCCAATGCAATCCAATCCAATCCAATACAGGTAACGGCATCCAATCCAATCCAAACGAATCCAATCCAATCCAATCCATTCCAATCAAAGAAACGGCATCCAATCCAATCCAATCCAAGTAACGGCATCCAATCCAATCCAATCCAATCTAATCCAATCCAATCCAATCCAATCCAAGTAACGGCATCCAATCCAACCCAATCCAAACCAATTCAATCCAATCCAAGTTACGGCATCCAATCCAATCCAATCCAATCAATTCCAATCCAAGATACGGCGTCCAATCCAATCCAATCCAATCCATACAAGTAACGGCATCCAATCCAATCCAATCCAATCCAATCCATTCCAATCAAAGTAACGGCATCCAATCCAATCCAATCCAATCCAAGTAACGGCATCCAATCCAATCCAATGCTGTCCAAGTAACGGCATCCAATCCAATCCTATCCAATCCAATCCAAGTAACGGCATCCAATCCAATCCAATCCAAGTAACGGTATCCAATCCAATCCAGTCCAATCCAATCCAATCCAATCCAACACAATCCAAGTAACGGCATCCAATCCAATCCAATCCATTCCAACCCAAGTAACGGCATCCAATCCAATCCAATCCAATCCACTCCAAACCAATCCAATCCAAGTAACGGCATCCAATCCAATCTAATCCAATGCAAGTAACGGCATCCAATCCAATCCAATCCAAGTCACGGCATCCAATCCAATCCAATCCAATCCATTCCAACCCAACTAACGGCATCCAATCGAATCCAATCGAATCCAATCCAGTCCAATCCAATCCAATCCAATCCAGTCCAGTCCCATCCAATCCAATCCAATCCATTCCAATCCAAGTAACGGCATCCAATCCAATCCAATCCAATCCAAACCATTCCAATCCAAGTAACGGCATCCAATCCAATCGAATCCAATCTAATCCAATCCAAGTAACGGCATCCAATCCAATCCAATCCAATCCAATCAAATCCAATACAATACAATCCAAGATACGGCATCCAATGCAATCCAATCCAATCCAATACAGGTAACGGCATCCAATCCAATCCAAACGAATCCAATCCAATCCAATCCATTCCAATCAAAGAAACGGCATCCAATCCAATCCAATCCAAGTAACGGCATCCAATCCAATCCAATCCAATCCAAGTAACGGCATCCAATCCAATCCAATCCATTTCAATCCAATCAAATCAAATCCAATCCAAGTAACGGGATCCAATCCAATCCAGTCCAATCCAAGTAACGGCATTCAATCCAATCCAATCCAATCCAATCACATCCCATCCAAGTATCGGGATCCAATCCAGTCCAATTCAATCCAATCCAATCCAATCCAATCCAAGTAACGGCATCCAATCCAATCCAATTTAATCCAATCCAATCCAATCCAAGTGACGGCATCCAATCCAACCCAATCCAAACCAATTCAATCCAATCCAAGTAACGGCATCCAATCCAATCCAATCCAATACATTCCAAATAACGGCATCCAATCCAATCCAATTCAATCCAATCCAAGTAACGGCATTCAATCCAATCCAATCCAATCCAAGTAACGCCATCCAATTCAATCCAATCCATTCCAATCCAAAGCAATGCAATCCAAGTAGCGGCATCCAATGCAATCCAATCGATTACAATCCAATCCAAGTAACGGCATCCAATCCAATACAATCCAATACAATCCAATGCAGTTATGGCATCCAATCCAATCCAGTACAATCCAATTGAATCCAGTCCAAGTAACGGCATCCAATCCAATCCAATCCAAGTAACGGCATCCAATCCAATCCAATCCAATCCAATGCAATCACATCCAATCCAACCCAATCCAATCCAAGTAACGGCATCCAATCCAATCCAATCCAATCCATTCAAAATAACGGCATCCAATCCAATCCAATCCATTCCAATCCAATCCAATGCAATCCAAGTAACGGCATCCAATGCAATCCAATCGAATCCAATCCAATCCGAGTAACGGCATCCAATCCAATCCAATCCAATCCAATCCAATCCAATGCAGTAACGGCATCCAATCCAATCTAATCCAATCCAATCCAGGTAACGTCATCCAATCCAGTCCAATCCAATCCAATCCAAGTCACGGCATCCAATCCAATCCAATCCAATCCAACCCAAGTAACGGCATCCAATCCAATCCAATCCAATCCACTCCAAACCAATCCAATCCAAGTAATGGCATCCAATCCAATCCAATCGAATCCAATACAATCCAATCCAATCCACTCCAGTCCAATCCAATCCAATCAAATCAAATCCAATCCAATCCAATCCATTCCAATCCAAGTAACGGCATCCAATCCAATCCAATCCAATCCAATCCAATCCAAATCATTCCTATCCAAGTAACGGCATCCAATCCAATCGAATCCAATCCAATCCAATCCAAGTAACGGCATCCAATCAAATCCATTCCAATCCAATCAAATCCAATACAATACAATCCAAGATACGGCATCCAATGCAATCCAACCCAATCCAATACAAGTAACGGAATCCAATCCAATCCAATCCAATCCATTCCAATCAAAGTAACGGCATCCAATCCAATCCATTCCAATCCAATCCAAGGAACGGCATCCAATCCAATCCAATCCAATCCAAGTAACGGCATCCAATCCTGTCCAATCCAATCCAAGTAACGGCATCCAATCAAATCCAATCCATTCCAATCCAATCAAATCCAATCCAATTGAAGTAACGGCATCCAATTCAATCCAGTCCAATCCAAGTAACGGCATCCAATCCAATCCAATCCAATCAAATCCTATCCATTCAAATCCCATCCATGTATCGGCATCCAATCCAATCCAATCTAATCCAATCCAATCCAAGTAACGGCATCCAATCCAATCCAATCTAGCCAATCCAATCCAATCCAAGTAACGGCATCCAATCCAACCCAATTCAAGCCAATTCAATCCAATCCAAATTACGGCATCCAATCCAATCCAATCCAATCCAATCAATTCCAATCCAAGATACGGCGTCCAATCCAATCCAATCCAATCCATACAAGTAACGGCATCCAATCCAATCCAATCGAATCCAATACAATCCAATCCATTCCAATCAAAGTAACGGCATCCAATCCAATCCAATCCAATCCAAGTAACGGCATCCAATCCAATCCAATCCAATCCAATGCAGTCCAAGTAACGGCATCCAATCCAATCCTATACAATCCAATCCAAGTAACGGCATCCAATCCAATCCAGTCCAATCCAATCCAATCCAATCCAATTCAATCCAACACGATCCAAGTTACGGCATCCAATCCACTCCAATCCATTCCAACCCAAGTAACGGCATCCAATCCAATCCAATCCACTCCAAACCAATCCAATCCAAGTAACGGCATCCAATCCAATCTAATCCAATGTAAGTAACGGCATCCAATCCAATCCAATCCAATTCAAGTCACGGCAACCAATCCAATCCATTCCAACCCAAGTAACGGCATCCAATCCAATACAATCCAATCCACTCCCAACCAATCCAATCCAAGTAACGGCATCCAATCCAATCCAACCGAATCCAATCCAATCCAATCCAATCCATTCCAATCCAATTAACGGCATCCAATCCAATCCAATCCAAACCAATCCAATTCAAGTAACAGCATCCAATCCAAACGAATCCAATCCAAGTAACAACATCCAATCCAATCCAGTCCAATCAATTCCAATCCAAGATACGGCGTCCAATCCAATCCAATCCAATCCATACAAGTAACGGCATCCAATCCAATCCAATCGAATCCAATCCAATCCAATCCATTCCAATCAAAGTAACGGCATCTAATGCAATCCAATCCAAATAACGGCATCCAATCCAATCCAATCCTATGCAATCCAATCCAAGTAACGGCATCCGATCCAATCCAATCCAATCCATTCCAATGCAATCAAATCCAATCCAATCCAAGTAACGGCATCCAATCCAATCCAGTCCAATGCAAGTAACGGCATCCAATCCAATCCAATCCAATCCACTATCGGCATCCAATCCAGTCCAATTCACTCCAATCCAATCGAATTGATTCCAATCCAATCCAATCCAATCCAAGTCACGGCATCCAATCCAATCCAATCCAATCTAATCCAATTCAATCCAATCCAAGTAACGGCATCCAATCCAACCCAATCCAAACCAATCCAATCCAATCCAAGTAACGGCATCTAATCCAATCTAATCCAACCCAATCCAAGTAACGTCATCCAATCCAATCCAAGTCACGGCATCCAATCCAATCCAATCCAATCCAATCCATTCCAACCCAAGTAACGGCATCCAATCCAATCCAATCCAATCCACTCCAAACCAATCCAATCCAACAAACGGCATCCAATCCAATCCAATCGAATCCAATCGAATCCAATCCAGTCCAATCCAATCCAATCCAGTCCAATCCAATCCAATCCAATCCAATCCAAGTAACGGCATCCAATCCAATCCAATCCAATCCAAACCATTCCAATGCAAGTAACGGCATCCAATCCAATCGAATCCAATCCAATCCAATCCAAGTAACGGCATCCAATCCAATCCAATCGAATCCAATCAAATCCAATCCAATACAATCCAAGATACGGCATCCAGTGCAATCCAATCCAATCCAATCGAATCCATTCCAATCCAATCCATTCCAATCAAAGTAACGGCATCTAATCCAATCCAATCCAATCCAAATAACGGCATCCAATCCAATCCAATCCAATCCAAGTAACAGCATCCAATCCTATCCAATCGAATCCAAGTAACGGCGTCCAATCCAATCCAATCCATTCCAATCCAATCAAATCAAATGCAATCCAAGTAACGGCATCCAATCCAATCCAGTCCAATCCAAGTAACGGCATCCAATCCAATCCAATCCAATCACATCCCATCCAAGTATCGGGATCCAATCCAGTCCAATTCAATCCAATCCAATCCAATCGAATCCAATCCAATCCAATCCAATCCAAGTAACGGCAGCCAATCCAATCTAATCCAATCCAATCCAATCCAAGTGACGGCATCCAATCCAACCCAATCCAAACCAATTCAATCCAGTCCAAGTAACGGCATCCAATCCAATCCAATCCAATCCAAGTAACGGCATCCAATCAAATCCATTCCAATCCAATCAAATCCAATCCAATACAATCCAAGATACGGCATCCAATGCAATCCAATCCAATCCAATACAAGTAACGGCATCCAATCCAATCCAATCGAATCCAATCCAATCCAATCCATTCCAATCAAAGTAACGGCATCCAATCCAATCCATTCCAATACAATCCAAGTAACGGCATCCAATCCAATCCAATCCAATCCAAGTAACGGCATCCAATCCTGTCCAATCCAATTCAAGTAACGGCATCCAATCCAATCCAGTCCAATCCAAGTAACGGCATCCAATCCAATCCAATCCAATCAAATCCAATCCAATCAAATCCCATCCAAGTATCGGCATCCAATCCAGTCCAATACAATACAATCCAATCGAATTGAATCCAATCCAATCCAATCCAATCCAATCCAAGTAACGGCATCCAATCCAATCCAATCCAAGTAACGGCATCCAATCCAACCCAATCCAAACCAATTCAATCCAATACAAGTTACGGCATCCAATCCAATCCAATCCAATCAATTCCAATCCAAGATACGGCGTCCAATCCAATCCAATCCAATCCATACAAGTAACGGCATCCAATCCAATCCAATCGATTCCAATCCAATCCAATCCATTCCAATCAAAGTAACGGCATCCAATCCAATCCAATCCAATCCAAGTAACGGCATCCAATCCAATCCAATCCAATCCAATGCAGTCCAAGTAACGGCATCCAATCCAATCCTATCCAATCCAATCCAAGTAACGGCATCCAATCCAATCCAATGGAATCCAATCCAATCCAATCCAAGTAACGGTATCCAATCCAATCCAGTCCAATCCAATCCAACACAATCCAAGTTACGGCATCCAATCCACTCCAATCCATTCCAACCCAAGTAACGGCATCCAATCCAATCCAATCCAATCCACTCCAAACCAATCCAATCCATGTAACGGCATCCAATCCAATCCAATCCAATTCAAGTCACGGCATCCAATCCAATCCAATCCAATCCATTCCAACCCAACTAACGGCATCCAATCCAATCCAATCGAATCCAATCGAATCCAATCCAGTCCAATCCAATCCAATCCAATCCAATCCAGTCCCATCCAATCCAATCCAATCCAATCCATTCCAATCCAAGTAACGGCATCCAATCCAATCCAAACCATTCCAATCCAAGTAATGGCATCCAATCCAATCGAATCCAATCCAATCCAATACAAGTAACGGCTTCCAATCCAATGCAATCCAATCAAATCCAATCCAATACAATCCAAGATACGGCATCCAATGCAATCCAATCCAATCCAATACAAGTAACGACATCCAATCCAATCCAATCCAATCCATTCCAACCCACCTAACGGCATCCAATCCAATCCAATCGAATCCAATCCAGTCCAATCCAATCCAATCCAGTCCCATCCAATCCAATCCAATCCAATCCATTCCAATCCAAGTAACGGCATCCAATCCAATCCAAACCATTCCAATCCAAGTAACGGCATCCAATCCAATCGAATCCAATCCAATCCAATACAAGTAACGGCTTCCAATCCAATGCAATCCAATCAAATCCAATCCAATACAATCCAAGATACGGCATCCAATGCAATCCAATCCAATCCAATACAAGTAACGACATCCAATCCAATCCAATCCAATCCAATCCATTCCAATCAAAGTAACGGTATCCAATCCAATCCAATCCAAGTAACGGCATCCAATCCAATCCAATCCAAGTATCGGCATCCAATCCAATACAATCCAATCCAATCACATCCCATCCAAGTATCGGGATCCAATCCAGTCCAATTCAATCCAATCCAATCCAATCGAATCCAATCCAATCCAAGTAACGGCATCTAATCCAATCCAATCCAATCTAATCCAATCCAATCCAATCCAAGTGACGGCATCCAATCCAACCCAATCCAAACCAATTCAATCCAATCCACGTAACGGCATCCAATCCAATCCAATCCAATCCAATCCATTCCAAATAACGGCATCCAATCCAATCCAATTCAATCCAATCCAAGTAACGGCATCCAATCCAATCCAATCCAATCCAATGCAATCCAAGTAACGCCATCCAATTCAATCCAATCCATTCCAATTCAAACCAATGCAATCCAAGTAACGGCATCCAATGCAATCCAATCGATTCCAATCCAATCCAAGTAACGGCATCCAATCCAATACAATCCAATACAATCCAATGCAGTTACGGCATCCAATCCAATCCAGTCCAATCCAATTGAATCCAGTCCAAGTAACGGCATCCAATCCAATCCAATCCAATACAAGTAACGGCATCCAATCCAATCCAATCCAATCCAATGCAATCAAATCCAATCCAACCCAATCTAATCCAAGTAACGGCATCCAATCCAATCCAATCCAATCCATTCCAAATAACGGCATCCAATCCAATCCAATCCATTCCAATCGAATCCAATGCAATCCAAGTAACGGCATCCAATGCAATCCAATCGAATCCAATCCAATCCAGGTAACGGCATCCAATCCAATCCAATCCAATCCAATCCAATGCAATAACGGCATCCAATCCAATCTAATCCAATCCAATCCAGGTAACGTCATCCAATCCAATCCAATCCCAGTCACGGCATCCAATCCAATCCAATCCAATCCAACCCAAGTAACGGCATCCAATCCAATCAAATCCAATCCAATCAAATCCCATCCAAGTATCGGCATCCAATCCAGTCCAATACAATACAATCCAATCGAATTGAATCCAATCCAATCCAATCCAATCCAAGTAACGGCATCCAATCCAATCCAATCCAATCCAAGTAACGGCATCCAATCCAACCCAATCCAAACCAATTCAATCCAATACAAGTTACGGCATCCAATCCAATCCAATCCAATCAATTCCAATCCAAGATACGGCGTCCAATCCAATCCAATCCATACAAGTAACGGCATCCAATCCAATCCAATCGATTCCAATCCAATCCAATCCATTCCAATCAAAGTAACGGCATCCAATCCAATCCAATCCAATCCAATCCAAGTAACGGCATCCAATCCAATCCAATCCAATCCAATCCAATGCAGTCCAAGTAACGGCATCCAATCCAATCCTATCCAATCCAATCCAAGTAACGGCATCCAATCCAATCCAATGGAATCCAATCCAATCCAATCCAAGTAACGGTATCCAATCCAATCCAGTCCAATCCAATCCAACACAATCCAAGTTACGGCATCCAATCCACTCCAATCCATTCCAACCCAAGTAACGGCATCCAATCCAATCCAATCCAATCCACTCCAAACCAATCCAATCCATGTAACGGCATCCAATCCAATCCAATCCAATTCAAGTCACGGCATCCAATCCAATCCAATCCAATCCATTCCAACCCAACTAACGGCATCCAATCCAATCGAATCCAATCGAATCCAATCCAGTCCAATCCAATCCAATCCAATCCAATCCAGTCCCATCCAATCCAATCCAATCCAATCCATTCCAATCCAAGTAACGGCATCCAATCCAATCCAAACCATTCCAATCCAAGTAACGGCATCCAATCCAATCGAATCCAATCCAATCCAATACAAGTAACGGCTTCCAATCCAATCCAATCCAATCAAATCCAATCCAATACAATCCAAGATACGGCATCCAATGCAATCCAATCCAATCCAATACAAGTAACGACATCCAATCCAATCCAATCCAATCCAATCCAATCCATTCCAATCAAAGTAACGGTATCCAATCCAATCCAATCCAATCCAAGTAACGGCATCCAATCCAATCCAAGTATCGGCATCCAATCCTATCCAATCGAATCCAAGTAACGGCATCCAATCCAATCCAATCCAATCACATCCCATCCAAGTATCGGGATCCAATCCAGTCCAATTCAATCCAATCCAATCCAATCGAATCCAATCCAATCCAAGTAACGGCATCTAATCGAATCCAATCCAATCTAATCCAATCCAATCCAATCCAAGTGACGGCATCCAATCCAACCCAATCCAAACCAATTCAATCCAATCCAAGTAACGGCATCCAATCCAATCCAATCCAATCCATTCCAAATAACGGCATCCAATCCAATCCAATTCAATCCAATCCAAGTAACGGCATCCAATCCAATCCAATCCAATCCAATGCAATCCAAGTAACGCCATCCAATTCAATCCAATCCATTCCAATTCAAACCAATGCAATCCAAGTAACGGCATCCAATCCAATCCAATCCAATCCAATCCAACCCAACCCAAGTCACGGCATCCAATCCAATCCAATCCAATCCAACCCAACCCAAGTCACGGCATCCAATCCAATCCAATCCAATCCAATCCAACCCAAGTCACGGCATCCAATCCAATCCAATCCAACCCAACCCAAGTCACGGCATCCAATCCAATACAATCCAACCCAATCCAAGTCACGGCATCCAATCCAATCCAATACAATCCAACCCAACCCAAGTCACGGCATCCAATCCAATTCAATCCAATCCAATTCAACCCAACCCAAGTCACGGCATCCAATCCAATCCAATCCAATCCAACCCAACCCAAGTCACGGCATCCAATCCAATCCAATCCAATCCAACCCAACCCAAGTCACGGCATCCAATCCAATGCAATCCAATCCAATCCAACCCAACCCAAGTCACGGCATCCAATCCAATCCAATCCAATCCAATCCAATCCAACCCAACCCAAGTCACGGCATCCAATCCAATCCAATCCAATCCAACCCAACCCCAGTCACGGCATCCAATCCAATCCAATCCAATCCAATCCAACCCAACCCAAGTCACGGCATCCAATCCAATCCAATCCAATCCAACCCAACCCAAGTCACGGCATCCAATCCAATCCAATCCAATCCAACCCAACCCAAGTCACGGCATCCAATCCAATCCAATCCAATCCAATCCAACCCAACCCAAGTCACGGCATCCAATCCAATCCAATCCAACCCAACCCAAGTCACGGCATCCAATCCAATCCAATCCAATCCAACTCAACCCAAGTCACGGCATCCAATCCAATCCAATCCAATCCAACCCAACCCAAGTCACGGCATCCAATCCAATCCAACCCAATCCAACCCAACCCAAGTCACGGCATCCAATCCAATCCAATCCAATCCAACCCAACACAGGTCACGGCATCCAATCCCATCCAATCCAACCCAACCCAAGTCACGGCATCCAATCCAATACAATACAATACAACCCAACCCAAGTCACGGCATCCAATCCAATCCAATCCAATCCAATCCAATCCATTCCCACCCAACTCAAGTGACGGCATCCAATCCAATCCAATCCAATCCAATCCAATCCAATCCAACCCAACCCAAGTCACGGCATCCAATCCAATCCAATCCAATCCAACCCAACCCAACCCAAGTCACGGCATCCAATCCAATCCAATCCAATCCAATTCAACCCAACCCAAGTCACGGCATCCAATCCAATGCAATCCAATCCAATCCAACCCAACCCATGTCACGGCATCCAATCCAATCCAACCCAAACCAATCCAACCCAACCCACGTCACGGCATCCAATCCAATCCAATCCAATCCAACCCAACCCAAGTCACGGCATCCAATCCAATCCAATCCAATCCAACCCAACCCAAGTCACGGCATCCAATCCAATCCAATCCAATCCAATCCAACCCAACCCAAGTCACGGCATCCAATCCAATCCAATACAATCCAATCCAATCCAACCCAACCCAAGTCACGGCATCCAATCCAATCCAATCCAATCCAACCCAACCCGAGTCACGACATCCAATCCAATACAATCCAATCCAATCCAACCCAACCCAAGTCACGGCATCCAATCCAATCCAATCCAATCCAACCCAACCCAAGTCACGGCATCCAATCCAATCCAATCCAATCCAATCCAACCCAACCCAAGTCACGGCATCCAATCCAATCCAATCCAATCCAATCCAACCCACGTCACGGCATCCAATCCAATCCAATGCAATCCAACCCAACCCAACCCAAGTCACGGCATCCAATCCAATCCAATCCAATCCAACCCAAGTCACAGCATCCAATCCAATCCAATCCAATCCAACTCAACCCAAGTCACGGCATCCAATTCAATCCAACCCAACCCAATCCAACCCAACCCAAGTCACGGCATCCAATCCAATCCAACCCAACCCAAGTCACGGCATCCAATCCAACCCAATCCAACCCAACCCAAGTCACGGCATCCAATCCAATCCAATCCAATCCAACCCAACCCAAGTCACGGCATCCAATCCAATCCAATCCAATCCAACTCAACCCAAGTCACGGCATCCAATCCAATCCAACCCAATCCAACCCAACCCAAGTCACGGCATCCAATCCAATCCAATCCAATCCAACCCAACCCAAGTCACGGCATCCAATCCAATCCAATCCAATACAATCCAACCCAACCCAAGTCACGGCATCCAATCCAATCCAATCCAATCCAATCCAACCCAACCCAAGTCACGGCATCCAATCCAATCCAATCCAATCCAACGCCACCCAAGTCACGGCATCCAATTCAATCCAATCCACTCCAATCCAACCAACCCAACTCACGGCATCCAATCCAATCCAATTCAATCCAATCCAATCCAACCCAACCCACGTCACGGCATCCAATCCAATACAATCCAATCCAATCCAACCCAACCCAAGTCACGGCATCCAATCCAATCCAATCCAATCCAATCCAATCCACCCCAACCCAAGTCACGGCATCCAATCCAATCCAATCCAATCCAACCCAACCCAAGTCACGGCATCCAATCCAATCCAATACAATACAATCCAATCCAACCCAACCCAAGTCACGGCATCCAATCCAATCTAATCCAATCCAATCCAATCCAATCCAACCCAACCCAAGTCACGGCATCCAATCCAATCCAATCCAATCCAACCCAACCCAAGTCACGGCATCCAATCCAATCCAATCCAATACAACCCAACCCAAGTCACGGCATCCAATCCAATCCAAGCCAATCCAATCCAATCCAACCGAACCCAAGTCACGGCATCCAATCCAATCCAATCCAATCCAATCCAACCCAACCCCCAAGTCACGGCATCGAATCCAATCCAATCCAATCCAATCCAACCCAACCCAAGTCACGGCATCCAATCCAATCCAATCCAATCCAACCCAACCCAAGTCACGGCATCCAATCCAATGCAATCCAATCCAATCCAACACAACCCAAGTCACGGCATCCAATCCAAAGCAATCCAATCCAATCCAATCCAATCCAACCCAACCCAAGTCACGGCATCCAATCCAATGCAATCCAATCCATTCCAATCCAACCCAACCCAAGTCACGGCATCCAATCCAATGCAATACAATCCAATCCAATCCAACCCAACCCAAGTCACGCCATCCAATCCAATGCAATCCAATCCAATCCAATCCAACCCAACCCAAGTCACGGCATCCAATCCAATGCAATCCAATCCAATCCAATCCAACCCAACCCAAGTCACGGCACCCAATCCAATGCAATCCAATCCAATCCAACCCAACCCAAGTCACGGCATCCAATCCAATGCAATCCAATCCAATCCAACCCAACCCAAGTCACGGCATCCAATCCAATCCAATCGAACCCAACCCAAGTCACGGCATCCAATCCAATCCAATCCAATCCAACCCAACCCGAGTCACGGCATCCAATCCAATACAATCCAATCCAATCCAACCCAACCCAAGTCACGGCATCCATTCCAATCCAATCCAATCCAACCCAACCCAAGTCACGGCATCCAATCCAATCCAATCCAATCCAACCCAACCCAAGTCACGGCATCCAATCCAATCCAATCAAATCCAATCCAATCCAACCCACGTCACGGCATCCAATCCAATCCAATCCAATCCAACCCAACCCAACCCAAGTCACGGCATCCAATCCAATCCAATCCAATCCAACCCAAGTCACAGCATCCAATCCAATCCAATCCAATCCAACTCAACCCAAGTCACGGCATCCAATCCAATCCAATCCAACCCAATCCAACCCAACCCAAGTCACGGCATCCAATCCAATCCAACCCAACCCAAGTCACGGCATCCAATCCAATCCAATCCAATCCAATCCAACCCAACCCAAGTCACGGCATCCAATCCAATCCAATCCAATCCAACCCAACCCAAGTCACGGCATCCAATCCAATCCAATCCAACCCAACCCAAGTCACGGCATCCAATCCAATCCAATCCAATCCAACCCAACCCAAGTCACGGCATCCAATCCAATCCAATCCAATCCAACCCAACCCAAGTCACGCCATCCAATCCAATCCAATCCAATCCAATCCAACCCAACCCAAGTCACGGCATCCAATCCAATCCAATCCAATCCAATCCAACCCAACCCAAGTCACGGCATCCAATCCAATCCAATCCAATCCAATCCAACCCAACACCAGTCACGGCATCCAATCCAATCCAATCCAATCCAATCCAACCCAACCCAAGTCACGGCATCCAATCCAATCCAATCCAATCCAATCCAACCCAACACCAGTCACGGCATCCAATCCAATCCAATCCAATCCAATCCAATCCAACCCAACCCAAGTCACGGCATCCAATCCAATCCAATCCAATCCAACCCAACCCAAGTCACAGCACCCAATCCAATCCAACCCAAACCAATCCAACCCAACCCAAGTCACGGCATCCAATCCAATCCAATCCAATCCAAGTCACGGCATCCAATCCAATCCAATCCAATCCAACCCAACCCAAGTCACGGCATCCAATCCAATCCAATCCAATTCAACCCAACCCAAGTCACGGCATCCAATCCAATCCAATCCCATCCAATCCAATCCAACCCAACCCAAGTCACGGCACCCAATCCAATCCAACCCAAACCAATCCAACCCAACCCAAGTCACGGCATCCAATCCAATCCAATCCAATCCAACCCAACCCAAGTCACGGCATCCAATCCAATCCAATCCAATCCAACCCAACCCAAGTCACGGCATCCAATCCAATCCAATCCAATCCAACCCAACCCAAGTCACCGCATCCAATCCAATCCAATCCAATCCAATCCAACCCAACCCAAGTCACGGCATCCAATCCAATCCAATCCAATCCAATCCAACCCAACCCAAGTCACGGCATCCAATCCAATCCAATCCAATCCAATCCAACCCAACCCAAGTCACGGCATCCAATCCAATCCAATCCAACCCAACCCAAGTCACGGCATCCAATCCAATCCAATCCAACCCAACCCAAGTCACGGCATCCAATTCAATCCAATCCAATCCAATCCAATCCAATCCAACCCAACCCAACCCAAGTCACGCCATCCAATCCAATCCAATCCAATCCAACCCAACCCAGGTCACGGCATCCAATCCAATCCGATCCAATCCAATCCAACCCAACCCATGTCACGGCATCCAATCCAATCCAATCCAATCCAACCCAACACCAGTCACGGCATCCAATCCAATCCAATCCAATCCAACCCATCCCAAGTCACGGCATCCAAACCAATCCAATCCAATCCAATCCAATCCAACCCAACCCAAGTCACGGCATCCAATCCAATCCAATCCAACCCAACCCAAGTCACGGCATCCAATACAATCCAATCCAATCCAATCCAACCCAACCCAAGTCACGGCATCCAATCCAATCCAATCCAATCCAATCCAATCCAACCCAACCCAACCCAAGTCACGGCATCCAATCCAATCCAATCCAATCCAACCCAACCCAAGTCACGGCATCCAATCCAATCCAATCCAATCCAATCCAACCCAACCCAAGTCACGGCATCCAATCCAATCCAATCCAATCCAACCCAACCCAAGTCACGGCATCCAATCCAATCCAATCCAATCCAATCCAACCCAACACAAGTCACGGCATCCAATCCCATCCAATCCAACCCAACCCAAGTCACGGCATCCAATCCAATCCAATCCAACCCAACCCAAGTCACGGCATCCAATCCAATCCAATCCAATCCCACCCAACTCAAGTGACGGCATCCAATCCAATCCAATCCAATCCAACCCAACCCAAGTCACGGCATCCAATCCAATCCAATCCAATCCAACCAAACCCAAGTCACGGCATCCAATCCAATCCAACCCAAACCAATCCAACCCAACCCAAGTCACGGCATCCAATCCAATCCAATCCAATCCAACCCAACCCAAGTCACGGCATCCAATCCAATCCAATCCAATCCAACCCAACCCAAGTCACGGCATCCAATCCAATCCAATCCAATCCAACCCAACCCAAGTCACGGCATCCAATCCAATCCAATCCAGTCCAACCCAACCCAAGTCACGGCATCCAATCCAATCCAATCCAATCCAATCCAACCCAACCCAAGTCACGGCATCCAATCCAATCCAATACAATACAATCCAATCCAATCCAACCCAACCCAAGTCACGGCATCCAATCCAATCCAATCCAATCCAATCCAATCCAACCCAACCCAAGTCACGGCATCCAATCCAATCCAATCCAACCCAACCCAAGTCACGGCATCCAATCCAATCCAATCCAATCCAATACAACCCAACCCAAGTCACGGCATCCAATCCAATCCAATCCAATCCAATCCAACCGAACCCAAGTCACGGCATCCAATCCAATCCAATCCAATCCAATCCAACCCAACCCCCAAGTCACGGCATCCAATCCAATCCAATCCAACCCAACCCAAGTCACGGCATCCAATCCAATCCAATCCAATCCAATCCAACCCAACCCAAGTCACGGCATCCAATCCAATGCAATCCAATCCAATCCAATCCAACCCAACCCAAGTCACGGCATTCAATCCAATCCAATCCAATCCAATCCAACCCAACCCAAGTCACGGCATCCAATCCAAAGCAATCCAATCCAATCCAATCCAATCCAACCCAACCCAAGTCACGGCATCCAATCCAATGCAATCCAATCCATTCCAATCCAACCCAACCCAAGTCACGGCATCCAATCCAATGCAATACAATCCAATCCAATCCAACCCAACCCAAGTCACGCCATCCAATCCAATGCAATCCAATCCAATCCAATCCAACCCAACCCAAGTCACGGCATCCAATCCAATGCAATCCAATCCAATCCAATCCAACCCAACCCAAGTCACGGCACCCAATCCAATGCAATCCAATCCAATCCAACCCAACCCAAGTCACGGCATCCAATCCAATGCAATCCAATCCAATCCAACCCAACCCAAGTCACGGCATCCAATCCAATCCAATCGAACCCAACCCAAGTCACGGCATCCAATCCAATCCAATCCAATCCAATCCAACCCAACCCGAGTCACGGCATCCAATCCAATACAATCCAATCCAATCCAACCCAACCCAAGTCACGGCATCCATTCCAATCCAATCCAATCCAACCCAACCCAAGTCACGGCATCCAATCCAATCCAATCCAATCCAACCCAACCCAAGTCACGGCATCCAATCCAATCCAATCCAATCCAACCCACGTCACGGCATCCAATCCAATCCAATCCAATCCAACCCAACCCAACCCAAGTCACGGCATCCAATCCAATCCAATCCAATCCAATCCAATCCAACCCAAGTCACAGCATCCAATCCAATCCAATCCAATCCAACTCAACCCAAGTCACGGCATCCAATCCAATCCAATCCAACCCAATCCAACCCAACCCAAGTCACGGCATCCAATCCAATCCAACCCAACCCAAGTCACGGCATCCAATCCAATCCAATCCAATCCAATCCAACCCAACCCAAGTCACGGCATCCAATCCAATCCAATCCAACCCAACCCAAGTCACGGCATCCAATCCAATCCAATCCAACCCAACCCAAGTCACGGCATCCAATCCAATCAATCCAATCCAACCCAACCCAAGTCACGGCATCCAATTCAATCCAATCCAATCCAATCCAATCCAATCCAATCCAACCCAACCCAAGTCACGCCATCCAATCCAATCCAATCCAATCCAACCCAACCCAAGTCACGGCATCCAATCCAATCCAATCCAATCCAATCCAACCCAACCCAAGTCACGGCATCCAATCCAATCCAATCCAATCCAACCCAACACCAGTCACGGCATCCAATCCAATCCAATCCAATCCAATCCAATCCAATCCAACCCAACCCAAGTCACGGCATCCAATCCAATCCAATCCAATCCATTCCAACCCAACTAACGGCATCCAATCCAATCGAATCCAATCGAATCCAATCCAGTCCAATCCAATCCAATCCAATCCAATCCAGTCCCATCCAATCCAATCCAATCCAATCCAATCCAATCCAATCCATTCCAATCCAAGTAACGGCATCCAATCCAATCCAAACCATTCCAATCCAAGTAACGGCATCCAATCCAATCGAATCCAATCCAATCCAATACAAGTAACGGCTTCCAATCCAATCCAATCCAATCAAATCCAATCCAATACAATCCAAGATACGGCATCCAATGCAATCCAATCCAATCCAATACAAGTAACGACATCCAATCCAATCCAATCCAATCCAATCCATTCCAATCAAAGTAACGGTATCCAATCCAATCCAATCCAATCCAAGTAACGGCATCCAATCCAATCCAAGTATCGGCATCCAATCCTATCCAATCGAATAGGGGGGGAGGGGGGGTGGGGGGGGGGAGGGGGGGGGAGGGGGGGAGGGGGGGAGGGGGGGTGGGGGGGGGGGGAGGGGGGGTGGGGGGGGGGAGGGGGTGGGGAAGGTGGGGTGGCGGAGGGGATGGGAAGGATGGTGGGTGCTGGGGGAAGGGAGTTCAGGGAGGATGGTGTGAGGCGAATGGGGAGATTGGTTGGTGGTCAGTGAAGTTCGTAAAAGTTTGTTTCCAAAAGTTTGAATACGCTAATTGTTACCATGTTTTGTTCCTGTTTTTTGGTTAAACCTCTGGATGTCTACAGCTGGCCCTGCTTGCACCAGGTAAGTCTGTTATTTCCACTTTGTTTTTGCTATTCCTACCTGAAGGTGTGAAAGTTTTCTGCTTGGGCCTGCAAGGAGAGGAGCTCTCTTCTCTCTCCCTCTCTAGAGACTGCAATTTGGGACCTGCTAGAAAATGGGTATCTCTCTCCATCGGAATATTGCTTAAATTGGAACTAATAGAATTGTATCCTGTCATGTTTAACTATTTCAATTGATAAATGTTAAGCTAATTCACTCGTTACATTTAAACTATATGGTTAAATAATGTTTTTTTTGATAAAAGCTTCCTAGTGTATCAATAGAATCACACCTGGAGTGAAACATCTGATCGTCACACTAATGCCAAAATCCAAAAAAAGTTGGGATCTCGTCTAACTTGTCGTTTCTGATCTGGTCCCTAACAAAATTGGGAGTTCTTGCAGGATTAAAATTTCCACCTTGTTTGGTTTGGGATTATTGAACTCAAAGACAGCGGGTGTTGAGGTGCTGTTGTTTCTTTTCAGGTGTTACATCCAGTTAGTAAATAGGGAGTGCTTTGTGGAAAAATTGATCTTTCAGTGGCTAACATTTCCCTGGGTGTGGAAGGAGCCATTCGGGGTGGTTTACAAAAGGTGGTTAAAGCCAAGCTTTTGGAATTGGCAAACAAGCTGCAGTTGACATTACCCGAAGTAGCGAGGAAAGCAGCGATAGCTCAACATTTAAAATTGCCAGAAACACAGTCTGAATTGGAGTTGGCTAGAATTCAATTAGAAGCAAGGAGTGGGGGGGTGGGGCAGGGAATGAAACAGTTTGAATTACGGAACATGGCAAGGGAAACGGAAATGAAACAGTTTGAATTGCAATTAAAAGCAGAGGAAATAAAAGAGAGAATAGCCCTGGCAGAATAAAAAGAAAAAGAGGGAATAGCCCTGGTGGAACAAAGAGGGAAAAAAAGAGAATGAGAACTTCAGGAACTGGAAAGACTGTTTGAGCTTGAAATGTTTGAAGTACAAATGCATAGAACTGCCAGAGTAGCAGCAAAAAGGACGGATGATTTTGGTTTGTGAATCAAGCTTGACTTTCGACATCAGCTTCAATCTGAGGGATACAAACTGAGGAAAAAAGATAATTTACCATGGGTCAAAAAAGAAACGTATGAAGCTGGCAGAGAAATAAAAAGCCTCAGGAAACAAAGAGTAGTAATTAATAGGTCCTTTTCAAATTGGCAGGCAGTAACTTGTAGGGTGCCACAGGGATCGGTGCTGGGACCCCAGCTATTCGATTTGATTTATTATTGTCACATGTATTAGCATACAGTGAAAAGTATTGTTTCTTGCGTGCTATGCAGACAGCATACCGTTCATAGAGAAGGAAATGAGAGAGTGCAGAATGTAGTGTTACAGTCACAGCTAAGGTGTAGAGAATGATTAACTTAATGCAAGGTAGGTCCATTCAAAAGTCTGTCGGCAGCAGGGAAGAAGCTGTTCTTGAGTCAGTTGGTATGTGACCTCAGACTTTTGTATATTTTTCCTGATGGAAAAAGGTAGAAGAGAGAACGTCCGCTTTGACAAAGGGTCATCTGGACTCGAAACGTCAGCTCTTTTCTCTCCTTACAGATGCTGCCAGACCTGCTGAGATTTTCCAGCATTTTCTCTTTTGGAGAGAATGTCCGGAGTGTGTGGGGTCCTTAATTATGGTGGCTGCTTTTCCGAGGCAGCAGAGAGTGTAGACAGAGTAAATGGGTGGGAGGCTGGTTTGCGTGATGGATTGGGCTACATTCACAATCTTTTGTAATTTCTTGCGTTCTTGGGCTGAGCAGGAGCCATACCAAGCTGTGATACAACCAGAGAGAATGCTTTCTATGGTGCATCTGTAAAAGTTGGTGAGAGTCATAGCTGACATGCCAAATTTCCTTAGTCTTCTGAGAAAGTAGAAGTGTTGGTGGCTTTCTTAACTATAGTGACAGCATGGGGGGACCAGGACAGGTTTTTGGCGATCTGCACACCTAAAAACCTGAAGCTCTTGACCCTTTCTACTTCGTCCCTGTTGATGTAGATAGGGGCATGTTCTCCTTTACGCTTCCTGAAGTCAGTGACAATCTCCTTCAACAATGTTTTGTTGACATTGAGGGAGATTATTCACAATATATATTAATGATTTGGATGAGGGAACAGAATGTAACATCTCAAAATTTGCAGATGATACCAAGTGGAGTGGGAGGGTGAACTGTGATGAGGATACAGAGATCCTTCAGAATGATCTGGATAGGTTTGGTGAGTCGGCAAATCAATGGCAGTTGCAGTATCATTTGGATAAATGTGAGGATATTCAGTTTGGAAGCAAAAACAAGAAGGCAGGCTGTAAATTGGGAAAGGGGAGTGATTTCAACATATCTTGGTAACAAGAGACTATATGAACCAAAATGACAACTGAATCATAGAATCATAATCCTATAGTGCAGAAGAAGGCCATTTGGCCCATCGAGCCTGCACCAACAACAATCCCACGCAGGTCCTGTCTTATCCCAGTAACCCCACATATTTACCCTCCTAATCCCCCTCACATTAAGGAGCAATTTAGCATGGCCAATCAACCTAACGCGCACATCTTTGGACTGTGGGAGGAAACCGGAGCACCCAGAGGAAACCCACACAGACACGGGGAGAATGTGCAGACTCCACACAGACAGGCACCCGAGGCCGGAATTGAACCCGAGTCCCTGGTGCTTTGAGGCAGCAGTGCGAACCATAGTGCCACCGTGCCGCCCCTGGTCAATATCATAACCCACTTATAGAACATAGAAAAGCTACAGCACAAACAGGCCCTTTGGCCCACAAGTTGCGCCGAACATGTCCCTACCTACTAGGCTTATAACCCTCTATCTTACTAACTTCCATGAACTTATCCAAAAGTCTCTTAAAAGACCCTGTCGAATCCGCCTCCACCACCACTAATGGCAGCCGATTCCACACACCCACCACCCTGAGTGAAATACTGACCCCTAACATCTCCTCTGTACCTACTCCCCAGCACCCTAAACCTGTGACCTCTTCTGGCAACCATTCCAGCCCTGGGTAAAAGCCTCTGAGAATCCACTCTATCAATACCTCTCAACATCTTATACCCCTCTATCAGGTCACCTCTCATCCTTTGCCTCTCCAGGGAGAAAAGGCCTAGCTCTCTCAACCTATCCTCATAAGGCATGCCATCTAATCCAGGCAACATCCTTGAAAATCTCCTCTGCACCCTTTCTATGGCTTCCATGTCCTTTCTGTTATGAGGCGACCAGAACTGGGAACAGGTGGGGTCTGACCAGGGTCCTATACAGCTGCAGCATTATCTCCCGATTTCTAAACTCAATTCCTCTATTGAACAAAGAACAGTACAGCACAGGAAACAGGCCCTTCGGCCCTCCAAGCCTGTGCCGCTCCTTGGTCCAACTACACCAATCGTTTGTATCCCTCCATTCCCAGGCTGCTCATGTGACTATCCAGGTAAGTCTTAAACGATGTCAGCGTGCCTGCCTCCACCACCCTACTTGGCAGCGCATTCCAGGCCCCCACCACCCTCTGTGTAAAAAAAATCCCTCTAATATCTGAGTTATACTTCGCCCCTCTCACCTTGAGCCCGTGACCCCTCGTGAACGTCACTTCTGATCTGGGAAAAGGTTCCCACCGTTCACCCTATCTATCCCCTTCATAATCTTGTACACCTCTATTAGATCTCCCCTCATTCTCCATCTTTCCAGGGAGAACAACCCCAGTTTACCCAATCTCTCCTCATAGCTAAGACCCTCCATACCAGGCAACATCCTGGTAAACCTTCTCTGCACTCTCTCTAACGCCTCCACGTCCTTCTGGTAGTGCGGCGACCAGAACTGGACGCAGTACTCTAAATGTGGCCTAACCAGCGTTCTATACAGCTGCATCATCAGACTCCAGCTTTTATACTCTATACCCCGTCCTATAAAGGCAAGCATACCATATGCCTTCTTCACCACCTTCTCCACCTGTGTTGCCACCTTCTCCACCTGTGTTGCCACCTTCAAGGATTTGTGGGCTTGCACACCTAGGTCCCTCTGTGTTTCTATACTCCTGATGACTCTGCCATTTATTGTATAACTCCTCCCGACATTATTTCTTCCAAAATGCATCACTTCGCATTTATCCGGATTAAACTCCATCTGCCACCTCTCCGCCCAATTTTCCAGCCTATCTATATCCTGCTGTATTGCCCGACAATTGATGAAGGCCAGTATTCCATACGCCCTCTTAATTACAGCCTCTACCTGCGACGCTGCTTTGAGTGTCCTATGAACCCGGACCCCAAGATGCTTCTGATCTTCCACACTGCCAAACGTCTGACCCTGAATATTATATTCTTTCATCCTATTCGACCTGCCAAAATGAACCACCACACACTTATCTGGGTTGAAGTCCATCTGCCACTTCTCCGCCCAGTCTTGCATCTTATCTATGTCTCGTTGCAACTGCTGACATCCCTCTACACTATCCACAACACCACCAGCCTTTGTGTCTTCAGCAAACTTGCCAATGCATCCTTCCACTTCCTCATCCAGGTCATTTATAAAAATCACAAAGAGCAAGGGTCCCAGAACAGATCCCTGGAGCACTCCACTGGTGACCGACCTGCATGCTGAAAAAGACCCACCTACAACCACTCTTTGCCTTCTGTGGGCAAGCCAGTTCTGAATCCACAAAGCAACGTCCCCTTATATCCCATGCCCCTTCACTTTCTCAATAAGCCTTGCATGGGGCACCTTATCAAATGCCTTTATTGAAATCCATATAAACTACATTTACTGCTCTTCCCTCGTCTATGTGTCTAGTTACATCTTCAAAAAATTCAATTAGGCTCGTAAGGCATGATCTGCCTTGGACAAAGCCGTGTTGGCTATTTTTGATCATACTATTCCTCTCCAGATGTTCATAAATCCTGCCTCTCAGGATCTTCTCCATCAGCTTATCTAC